>NW_028142150.1:0-160985 GCF_055691185.1 Crinia signifera
TCTTGAACATTACCTTGCATCTAAAATTATCCCAAAAGGTCTCAAGATCACAAAACCCCCCTCCTTTCTTTTAACAGAGGATTCTTTTAGGAAAGAGTGGGATAAAATTCTGACAAACTGCTCGCTATCATTAATCAATTTGATTATCAAGGATAGGACTCAGACCCTAAAAAAACTCAATGAAGAAATAGTAGTCCTACAAGAATCAGTCAAACCCTTCAAAGAAATTGAGGACTTTTCTTTGTATGAGGAATCCTTATTGGATAAAATCGGAAAAAGCACAAGAGAACTTAGGGAAAGAAAAGGAAAAAAATTCCTTAGGGATTCAAATCCCAAGAAAGATCTGATACCCAATGCACCAATTTCCCCAGCTCCGAAAAAGATCCCTATAAATAATAAAAAGTACTACACCCCACAAAGAAAAGCACCTATGTGGAGGAAAAATAGGTTTAATTTACCTCTTGAAGATCGCATGCAATTGCCGGTGTTTAATGATAATACAATAAGAGAATATAGGAGACCTTTTAGACATAACCCACCAAATCGGTATAAAGAAGGAAACAACTTTGAGAAGTGGGAAACACCGAAAAGACCGTATCGACAACAATATAGAAATAATACAAGTGATTACAATATCAATCTATCCAATCGGTACACCACTTTAGACCCAAACCCCACTTTTAGAGAGAGAGAAACATCTCCTTTTTTAGATCGAGACCGTCACAATTACAGGAGAAGATAACGGTTCTACCCATTACTGTTAGTACAAAAAGAAAACCCACTAAAAGAGGAAAAAGGGCAGGTATAAAAAGAAAATTCACTAAAAATAAAAATAAAAAATTACCCCCAAGAGCAAATAAGTCAAAAGACCTGGAATCAAAAGGAAAAGTATTCAATCTCACGGATCGAGATTTAACAGAAACGGAGATTAGTATATTACAAAAGGGTTTGAAATTTGCTCCCACATGTAAGCCCAATAGTTTTGACTTATTTTTAGATGTCCAAAAATTCATACGCAAGCTTACAATCAAACGTTTTTTTGAATCTAAGGATCCAAGTGAGGGGAATGAACCAGTGGTCACACCTACACCTTTTAAACCAGTTTCTACATTTTATCCCACACACTGCAGAGGTAGCTTTTTAGATTGTTTTAATCAAGTTGTTTGTGATGAAATCAACAAAATTTTGGATAAAAAGGACAATAAATTCGGCAAAAAGTGTAATTTAAGTAAAAAGGAGTATGAGACACTTAAAACCCTTAAGGATGATAAATCCATAATTATAAAACCTGCCGATAAGGGTGGTGGAGTGGTTTTAATGAATAAAGACTTTTATTTGAGAGAAATAGATAAACAACTTACTACAGGAGACACCTATAAGAAATTAAAGAGTGATCCTACGTATAAGCAAAGCATTAATTGATTTAACCTCAGAAGCTTTATCAAAGGGTGTTATTTCTAAAAAGGAATTTGATTTTCTCAACATTAAAGAACCATCCATTCCATCCTTATATGTCCTCCCCAAAATCCACAAGGATGAAAAAAATCCCCCAGGGAGACCTATTGTCTCCGGTTGCAATAGTTTAACCAGCAATTTGTCAGCTTTTGTTGATTTCTATTTGCAGCCAATCGTGTTGAAAACCAATGCATACTTGAAAGACACTGGAGATCTTTTGAGAAATCTAGATGAATACAATTGGCAGGAAGGAGACATCTTATGCAGTGCCGATGTCAGTACACTTTATACAATCATACAGAAAGAAATAGGCCTCAAAGCTGTCTCCTTTTTTCTTAATCAATCATTGTTGGATGAAAACTTGAAAGATTTTATCTTAAAAAGTATAGATTTTATCTTGTCTAATAATTATTTTTATCACAATGGTTGTTTTTATCTGCAGTGTGTGGGAACTGCCATGGGAACCAGATTCGCCCCCAGTTATGCTAATCTTTTTATGTCCTATTGGGAACACACCCATATTTGGCATGACGGGGAGCTGGGGGCGGGTCTGGTCCTATGGAAACGTTTTATAGATGATATTTTATTTGTATGGAGAGATGGTCACGATAAGCTTTTAAATTTTTGTGAGGATTTAAATAAAAACAAGGTTTTTATTAACTTGGTTTTTAATACAAGCTGCGAAGAAATCTCTTTTTTAGACTTGACTATTTATATCCTGGATGGAAAATTACAGACAAAGACCTTTCGCAAGCCTACTGATTCAAATGGATATATAGAGATGAATAGCCAGCATCACTCGAACTGGCTACGAGGAATCCCATTTGGTCAGTTCACAAGAATTAAAAGAAATTGTTCAAATCCAGAGGTTTGTGACAAACAAATCAATGAGGTCACCAACAGGTTAAAAATTAAAGGATATGAGTCAACTGTTATAGACTCTGCAAAAAATAGAATTGACAAAATAGAAAGGTCTAAACTCTTGAAAATCAAACCCTCGAAAATAGAGAGTGGAAATAAATATCAATGGGCCTTTATTTCTCAGTTCAATAATGTCCATCACAAAATTGAGACTGTTTTTAAAAATAACTGGCACTTAATTAAACAAGACCCAATTATAGGGACATTGGTACCCGAAAAACCGGTTTTTATATACAGAAAGTCAGCTTCATTAAAAAGCCACTTGGTGAAAAGCACTGTAGAAGAAGCACCACGCCATAGTATTCGAACTAAAGGCTTTCACCGATGTGGTGATTGCCTAATGTGCAAAACCGTTAAAGGTACGATTAAGAAAATCCCAGATTTTATAGTACAAGGAAAGTCTTTTAAAATTAATGAATTTATTACGTGTCAGTCAAAATATGTAATTTATTTGATGCAATGTTCGTGCAATTTATTTTATGTTGGAAGAACGAGTCGACCACTCAAAGTTCGCCTTGCGGAGCATATCTATAATATTCGCAAAGGATTAGTAACCCACACTTTTTCTAACCATTTTAAAAATTGCCATAACTCAAGAGAATGTTTCATTACAAATTTTTGGGGTATTCAACTAATCTCCCCCAAATGGCGCACAAGAGACATCGATAAACGCCTGGCGCAGAATGAAATTAGATGGATTCACCGCTTAAATACCCTTGTTCCCAAGGGTTTAAACGGTGATTTTGAATTGAAACATTTTTTATCATAATCGAACATTGCCTTTTTAATATACTTTTTATAATTATCCTTTTATCATGATCATCTCTCCATCATTATATACTATATAATTATTTTGTTGTGACCAACCCTCTACAATATGTTTTATTATGATTACCACTAATTTTACCTTTTTTCTTACATCCATTCAATCACGTGTTGTTTTAAATTATGTATTGTTGTTCACTATGTCACTTTAAAAAAAAAGATCACTCTTTTGTATTATCAACTGGTACAAATTTGTATTCCAATGCTTGTGTTTGCAAGTGGACAAACTATGACGAAATTGCTGGTATCACTTCCTATCAGTTGACACGCAAGATAGCGGCGCAGTGGAACGCACCGCCATCTTGCTATGAATTCAAAGCCGGAAGCTGCCCTTCAATCCTCCGCCTGTCACACAATGAGGCGGTGAGGAAAATTGAAGCGCCGTGGAACGCACGAACGCGTCATTTCCGGAAAAATACGGAAGTGACGATCGTTGCTGATCAGCCCCCGCTGCTATTTAAACTATCTGTTGGTAAGGCTAGGCACGCTACTGACGAAGGATCCCAAGATCCAAAACGCGTTTGGCGTGCCTTGCCACAGAGACTTTGATCCCCCGTTTGGACTCCAGGAGCATCAGTCACATTTGGACGGCGTCCCCCAGTTCCGGAACTGGATCGCGTGTACCTTTGGACAATTGTGTTCCTGCTTTGCCCCGGGTTTTAACCTATTGCCTTATTATTCCTCCAGAAATTGTAAGTGCAAACTCATAATAAAACTTGCTGTTTTAAAACGTTATGCACTATTTGCACTTTTCTTTCTTTTACATATATGGAGGATACAAGCATCTTGGACTAATTGCCTACTCAGGATTGAAATTGACTGAATTGGTGACTTTATAATAAGGAGAACCTTTTTAGCGCTTAAAACCAATCTACATTCTTGCCTTGTACTCTATCTTTCTAAGGTGTTTTTAGAATAGCACCTGTAGATTGTATTAAGCTGCTTTAAAGTTTTGTGTGCGCACTTTTATCACTGAGTCACCTTTTTTGCACTCTACACATAAAAGCAAATTCTCTTTCTAATGGACAAAACCATGTGCACTGCAGGGGGGCAGATGTAACATGTGCAGAAAGAGTTATGCTGGCCAC
This sequence comes from Crinia signifera, assembly GCF_055691185.1. Taxonomy (NCBI): domain Eukaryota; kingdom Metazoa; phylum Chordata; class Amphibia; order Anura; family Myobatrachidae; genus Crinia; species Crinia signifera. The sequence goes on from NW_028142150.1 coordinate 4,290, forward strand.
ACATCAGACCAACTTTCCTCCAACCATCCAACTAGTTGCTTGGATGGAATAAAAATATGGTACTGGATGGGAGCAAAGGACAATCAGAAATGTGCTCACAAACCCAGGAAAATGGACAAAAACATTCAGTCAAATTGTTTAAATCAAACAGGTTCAACTACAGTACCGTGTCTGAGCGACAGTTTTTGTCCTTTTCGAGATTTTGGGAGCAAATTTCTGAAATAAATATTACATTTGTTCCCATCCAGTACCATATTTTTATTCCATCCAAGCAACTAGTTGGATGGTTGGAGGAAAGTTGGTCTGATGTGTTAGATTAGATTTGTTTAAATAGTTCTTAATAAATTTTTATACATATACCATATATACTCGAGTATAAGCCTACTTTTTCAGAACAGTTTTTTATGCTGAAAAAGCCCCCCTGGGCTTATACTCGAGTGAGGGTCCCACTTGAGTCAATAAGTTTTCCCAGGTTTTTTGTTGTAAAATTAGGTGCCTCGGCTTATATTCAGGTCGACTTATACTCGAGTATATACGGTAAATCAACAAGACAAACAAAAGACACATACATATCTCATATTGGTATCAGAATGATTTTTCCATGTCAAAAATGTCATGATATAACCTACACAAAAGACATTGTCTGCAGAAAAAATACAAATACCAATGTACATGGTGTGCTTAAAGCATTATAGCCCTATCCAATGATGACCCATTGTTCCCATTTAACCATTGTCCCCTCCAGGAGTACCATGCTCAAGTATTTAGTTCCGGTTTCAAGGGTACCGCAATGAGTGTCACATATTGGCCAATATTCCAATCAATTTATCCTAGCATAGCTATAAAGTCAGTAATATACCAGGGTGCAAATCCAAAAAGAAAAAGAAATAAAAGAAAAAAGTGAACAATATTCTGGTGAAAAAAGTGAATTTCAATGAGTAAAAGTAACCAGGTGAGGTCAAGTAATGGGAAGAACCAAGAAAAAAAGAATTACCGGTATTCAGTTCAATTAATAAAAGTGCAATCGGTGTGTTCTTATTAATAAACATCGTATCTCACTTAATTTATTTGTTTATTTATTTATTTTTCCCCTTTTTTTTCCATCAACTTTTTATTTTATTTTATCATATTATTTACCAACCTTAACTCACGTGAATAAAGTGACTGACCATATCTTAGTTATAGGTTTGTGACAAAAGTTCTATTTTTTATTGATTATCTATTTTATTCTACTTTCTATTGATTATCCCTGTATGATACTACTTTATAGTATGGGGAGTGAAACCATCTCTCCCAAGTTAGGTGAAATGTATTAATGTTATTTCTTGAGAGAAAAACTTCTCTCTCATGATCACATATCTTATTGACCAAATTTACCCATTCCATTATCCCTGGTACCTTTTTTGCCATCCAAGACCTGGCAATACAAACTTTAGCAATAGAGCCAAGGCTTAATGCCAACTGTCTTAATTCTGGGGACATCCCCAAATTCGACCATACTCCCAGTAGCCAGGCTCTAGGCCAGTGGTAGCCAACCCTAGCCCTTGAGAGCTACCAACAGTTCACATTTTCCAGACAACCTAGCTGCTGCACAGCTGCACTCATTAATCACATACACATTTTAAAAGATACACAGATGGAGCTAATTAGCTCACTTGTGATTCTGTGAGGAGACCTGAAAAACATGCACTGTTGGTAGCTCTCGAGGACTAGGGTTGGCTACCCCAGCTCTAGGCCCTATTTCCTGCTGGAGAATTCCTAAGCTGAGAAAAATATCTCCTATAGCGTGCCAGAATTTCTGTACCAACTTACACTTCCATATTAAGTGCCAGAAATCACACCACCCCTCTTTACATTTGGGGCAAGCAAACTTCGCGCCCAGAGAACCTAGCGATTTTCACAGGCGTTAAGTAGGTGCGATGTAATATATTATATTGGATCTGCTGAACTCTCAAAGATGTAGTTGATAACTTGGGTGTTGCAAGTGCCTTTTCCCCAGAGGCGTAACAACTTTTTTTGCCCCCCCCACGCCGGACATTTCGGGCGCCCCCCCCCCCCCCCCGAAATATTAACCCTCTCCTTACCTGTCCCCATTGCCGCCGGCGCCTCTGCCTCTAACCCGACACGCAGATCTGTGTCGGGTGACGGGCGGTCCCCGGCTCCGGCTGCAGTGCTAATATAATAACAGACACTCGGAAAATGGCTGCCCCCATACAGCATTATGGGGGCAGCCATTTTCCGAGTGTCTCTTATTATATTAGCACTGGAGCCGGAGCCGGGGACCGCCCGTCACCCGACACAGATCTGCGTGTCGGGTTAGAGGCAGCGGCGCCGGCGGCAATGGGGTAAGGAGGGGGAGGGCAGGAGTCGGGAGCCGGGACCAGGTGGTAACTATAGTCCCGCAGACCCCCCAGGCGCCCACACCTGCCTAGCGCCTCCCCTCCACCGCGGGGGCTGCGGGACTATAGTTACGCCACTGCTTTTCCCAGTCCTCTTGTGTTAATTCTGGAATATCCCCTAACCACTTTAGGAGAAGCTCATCTAACTGCATTAGATTTGGGTGAGTTATTTTGTTTCTGTAAATATTGACTGCTTTATTTTTACACTGATATATAAATATAAATTTGAAGTACAAACGCCACCCTAATTTAACTCTCTCTGCACGTTACATCTGCCCCACCTGCAGTGCACATGGTTTTGTCCATGAGAGAGAATTTGCTTTTGCATGTGAACTAGAATCAGGCCCATTGCCTTTGGACAGGACGCAGTTGAACAGGATCCTCTTTAGATGAATGAAGCTTCTTGTGTCTACACACATCCTGATGAGCAGGATGCAGTTTTTGGCAGGAATATAATAAGTAGGAGGTTCCCCGTATGTTCAGAACCAGCACCGGGCTTTTTGAGCTGGCCCTGGTTCCCAAAATATGTGGGACAAAATCAGTGGGGAACCCCCACATTTTGGGGACCAGCACCAGGCTCCACTAGCAAGGAGTGTAATACCATAGCCAGTGGACATGCTACCCCAACTAGTCAGCCCAGGCTGGGAGTTTTTGTGGAGGTGGGGTCCCCCCAAATAAAGGGGTCCCCCCTCTCCAGGGAACCTCAGGCCTGGGCTGAAGCCCAGTGCTATCCCCTGCACCCCAGGGCGGTGGGTGTGGGGTTGATAGCTGGTTTTTAAACAGTAACATACCTCCCAACTTTGGAACTTCAGCAGGTGGGATGCTGCTGCTGCGCGACGAAATTTTCAGGGGCGTGGCCTAATTTGGGGTCATGGCCTATACTCGCGGCTCTTCCGCGAGGCCACGCCCCCATTTTGCCGCTATGGGGGCATGACCCAGAGGCTCTGTGAGCCTCTAGCCATGCCCCCAGCCCCCTGGCTGCGGGAATAGACGCTGTGCGCATGCGCACAGCGTTTATTCCCCGCTGCTTAGCAGCTGACAGGGGGGGCTCCCAACAGCCCCCCCACACCGCGGGACACTGCCGCCCGCGGGTGGGACAGCGGGACAGGCCCTGACAATCGGGACTGTCCCGATAAAATCGGGACTGTTGGGAGGTATGCAGTAATATTGTCCTTTAAAGTAGGACTACAGGTCCCAGCAAGTTTGCCCCACATGCTGGTACATGGGAGAACCACAGATACCAGCATGTGGGGCATTAAAGGCCCGCTGGTACCTATAGCCCCCTGCAAAGGAAATATAAAAAAAACACAAACAAGGGTTTAAAAATATTTTTATTAATCTGCTTCTTTCTTCTGCAGTGTCTTCAACTGGGGGTGGCGGCCTTTCAAGCTCTTTTGCGTTACCGCCGTCTCCCAGGGCATCAGCCTCTTCATCTTAATCTGTGTTCTTCACCTGGGGTCGCCGGCCTCAAGTTATGTGTAGGCATTTGGTTGCTATGGGCAACATCACTTCTTTTCATTTTTTTAGAATCTTTAGTAAAATTACCCATATTGGCGAAATGTACTAAGACGGGAGTTCTTTTTCACATAGGATGTTGCTATGGGCAACCAATCAGATGCATATCTGTTATCTTCTAGAAGTAGATTCTGATTGGTTGCCCATACCAACATCCCATGTGAAATAGAATTCTCATCTTAGTAAATGTTCCCCTATGTGTCTTCTATTTTAGAACTGTTATAACAAACTATAAATGCTATAGATAGAGCCGCACACATCTGTAGCGCCGGCGCGCCGAGATAATCCGTCTCGTGTGCAACTCGCTGGGACAGGGATGTGCGAGCATCTTACATGCTCACATGTCTATTGCCGTGAGCGGGGCGTGCAAGCATCTCGCATGCACTCACGCCTCATTTGAGCCGTGGCTCATTTTAGCTGAATGGTGTGCCAGGAGCCACTCAGGTTAGACTGGTTCCATCTGTACATATTTCAACATATTCCCTTGACCATCTCTGCCTGCCTACATCCTGCTATTTAGCCACCTCCCACCTGCTTGCACCTCATGTAATCTGTCTGTCTCCTCTTCCTACTAGATTGTAAGCTCGTCCAAGCAGGTCCCTCTTCCCTCCTGTTGTCAAAGCCCACTTCTCTTCACATTTCACTCACAGCTCTCCTATACTCAGACACTCACCAACTTTATCTGCATACTCATCTCCATCTTTGGCCACCAGCCCCTAGTAGTACGTTGATCAAGTCCTCACTACTTACATTTAAGCTGTAATGTGTATTGACTTGTGGCATTCATTTTACCTGTATGCTATTTTTGTTATTTATTTCATGTAGTGTTGTTTGTCCCCCTGTACTGTTCCTTTGTACGGCGTTGCGAAACACTTGTAAATAAAATTATAACAATAATAAATATTCCTACTTTATGGCTATTTGTTCACATTGGAGACCGCTGTTTATAATGTATAATTGTTGGATAATTGATGGATGACAGAAGACTTTTGTAGTGATCATGTAATAATGCTTATGAGATTTATAAATGAGATGTTTCAGACTGAGCTACTCATGCTTGGATTATCTACTTGCCATACAAGCACTGATAACAATGTACACATTTTGTTAGATTTGTCTGATACAGAGGTATTAACCTTTTGTTACAATGACGGGAACCTATTGATGTAATGAACATGTTACTTTATCTCTTGAATAAATATAGAATTGATCATTTAGCACAAATGTTTACACTGTAAAAAGGTCACATCAGCCTGTTACATGCCTCCAAGGGATCTCTATGCAAAACTCTGCCAGGATAAGTATTTGAGATGGGTCAAATACAGATTTCTGCCTTGTCTCACTTAGACAATGTCATCATTCAGTTTGTTAACACTAATGCGGCATACACACTGGGCGATTGTAGCCCTATAGGACTAGATTACTTAGAATTTAGCACGGATAGCTCCGTGTGTAGGCCCCCCAGCAACGGTAATGTGCTGCCCAGCATGTCACCATCACAGCATGCAGTATAAATCTAGGCATCGCCAGTATTATCTCACCAGAGAACACTGGCCGGGCCGGATCGCTCAGCACACATCACTGTGTGCTGAGCGATCTCTCCTAAATAGTATTGCTTAGCAAGAGGAACCCATCACCCCGTGTGCACAGAGCTTATACCAATTTTTTTTTGTAACAGCTAAATCCCATCGCTACTAATGCCATCCGCCATATTGCGCCATTCGCTAGACTGGGGCGCTCACACATTGAGACGTTCGCTTGCCCCATTCTCGGCTGTGGACACGCAAGCGTCCATGCTCGTCCCATCTCCATCTGCCGGATCACCATCTGCCATAAACCTGTGGATGGCGATCTGGCGGCAACATAGAGAATGACCCCAGCTGTTCCGACATACTCACAAAAACTGACTTTTAATTAGATGCTGTACAGTACAGTTCCCAGTAAGCTGAGAGGCGACAGTCTTGTGATTATTATATACACACTTGCCTGCCCTCCCAGAGAACACAAGTCCCGTAGGATTGGGGTTTACCTGTCCCTTTTTGTTTTACAAGAGGTAAGGCGGATTGAACCGGGCATGAGAAATTAACCCCTTCCCGACATTTGACGTATATATACGTCATGGCCGGGATGTACTTCCCGACACATGACGTATATATACGTCATGACTTTAAACTGTAACCGCGTCTAGGGACGCGGTAACAGAGGGACGATGTCTGCTGTCCCTGACAGCAGACATGTCCCAGCATGCCCAGGGGGGGCGGCGATGCCTCACCCCCGTCGGCGATCGCTGCGATTGGCTGTTCAATGTGAACAACCAATCGCAGCGTTTTCCTGTGTTACCGGCGAATCAGACGCGAATCAGACGCTCGGTAACACAGGGATCAATCACCGCCGGGTGTGAGGGGGTCACCGGTGATGACCACACCTCACCCCACCTGCCCCCAAGGCTGTGATTGGTCCGTCGGACCGACGGACCAATCACAGCCATGGCGCGTGATTTAAACTAACGGTGACTGCGCTGCAGACGCCATTCCGGTCTGGAATTGCGTGCAGAGCGGTCACCGGCCACTCTGTCGTGCTATACATACCTGAACCTTGCCTGATACTTACCTGATCACCGCTGATCACCGCTGGTAGTGTGCTGCCAGCAGCTGGATGCTTCCTGGATCTTGTGACTTCCTGTGTCCTGCTGCTGCAGTGTCATAGAGTCACAGATCGTGAGAGATAGTGACAGATAGTGACAGAGAGTGATAGAGAGTGATAGAGAGTGATAGAGAGTGCTATATTTTGTGTCTGCTGCACCCCTTTTGTGCTGATCAGTATATCTGTGCTGATCAGCAACTTTTTGGGTTTTTTTTTTTTATATATATACCTGTCAGTTGCACCAAAGGTTGTGCTGCCTGTGCAACTGACTGCTGCCCCCCCTGCTGCCCCCCCTTTTGTGCTGATCAGTATAAATTAACTGATCAGCAACTTTTTGAGGGTGCAGGTTTTTTTTTATATATATATACCCTGGGGTCTTGCTAATGCCACATAGCACCCACCATTCATTCCACCAGAATCTGAGCTGCAAAATCCAAAAATCACTCCTTCCCTTCTGAGTCCTGCCATGCACCCAACTGGTATTTTTTGGTCACATATGAGGCATTGCCATACTCGGGAGAAATTGGGGCACAGATTTTGGGGTGCTTTTTCTCCTTCATACCTTATGAAAATGAAAAATTTTGAGCCAGAACTGCATTTTTGTGTAAAAAATTTAATTTTTCATTTGCACAGCCCAGTTGTATCAAAATTGGTGAAACCCCTGGGGGTTTGAAATGTACACTATACCCCTAGTTGAATTCCCTGAGGGGTGTAGTTTGCAAAATGGGGTCACTTGTGGGGGGGTTCCACTGTATTGGTGCTTCGGGGGTCTTGCTAATGCGACATAGCACCCACCAACATTCCACCAGAATCTGTGCTGCAAAATCCAAATATCACTCCTTCCCTTCTGAGTCCTGCCATTTTTTGGTCACACATGAGGCATTGCCCTACTCGGGAGAAATTGGGGCACAGATTTTGGGGTGCTTTGTCTCCTTCATTCCTTGTGAAAATGAAAAATTTTGAGCCAGAACTGCATTTTTGTGTAAAAAATTTAATTTTTCATTTTCACTGCCCAGTTGTACCACAATTGGTGAAACCCCTGGGGGTTTGAAATGTACACTATACCCCTAGTTGAATTCCCTGAGGGGTGTAGTTTGCAAAATGGGGTCACTTGTGGGGGGGTTCCACTGTATTGGTGCTTCGGGGGTCTTGCTAATGTGACATAGCACCCACCAACATTCCACCAGAATCTGTGCTGCAAAATCCAAATATCACTCCTTCCCTTCTGAGTCCTGCCATTTTTTGGTCACACATGAGGCATTGCCGTACTCGGGAGAAATTGGGGCACAGATTTTGGGGTGCTTTGTCTCCTTCATTCCTTGTGAAAATGAAAAATTTTGAGCCAGAACTGCATTTTTGTGTAAAAAATTTAATTTTTCATTTTCACTGCCCAGTTGTACCACAATTGGTAAAACCCCTGGGGGTTTGAAATGTACACTATACCCCTAGATGAATTCCCTGAGGGGTGTAGTTTGCAAAATGGGGTCACTTGTGGGGGGGTTCCTAAATTTTAGCATCTTATGGTGCCTAGAAACCTACATGGTGCCTAAAAAATAATCTCATAAAAAGGAGGCTCCAAAATCAAGTAGGTGCTCCTTCTATTATGAAGCCTGTGGTTTGGTCAACGTGCACACTAGGGCCACATATAGGATATTTATGAAAACAAAAGAATTGGGGGAATCAATTTTTAGTCACATTTCTCTAGTAAAATCTACTGTGTTCCTTTTAAAAATGTATTAAAATTGAAAATCTGCAAAAAAAATGAAATTTTGAAATTTCACCTACACTTTGTTTTAATTCCTGTGAAACACCTAAAGGGTTAACAAACTTCCAAAATGCTGTTTTGAATACTGTGAGGGGTGCAGTTTTTGAAATGGCATCATTTATGGGGGTGTCTCACATACAAGTCCCTCAAAGTCACATCAGAACTGAACTGGTCCCTAAAAAAATCAGTGTTTGAAATTTTCTTGAAAATTTGAGAATTTGCTATTCATATTTTAAGCCTCCTAGTGTCCAAAAAAATTAAAAGGATGTTGAAATAATGATGGAAACATAAAGTAGACATATGGTCTATGTTAGTTATTAACTATTTTGAGTGGTATGATTATTTGTCTCACAAGCAGAAAATTTAACATTTTGAAAATTGCTAAATTTTCAATTTTTTTACGACATTTTGGCATTTTTCACAAAAAAACACAGACTGTATCGACCCAAATTTACCACTAACTTGAAGTACAATGTGTCACGAGAAAACAATCTCAAAATCACTGGGATAAGTAAAAGCAAAAAAAGTTATCCCCACTTAAGTGATACATGTCAGATTTGATAAAAAGGGCTCTGTCAGGAAGGCAAAAACATGCTGCGTCAGGAAGGGGTTAAACTTGTTTTCTTCAAGTTTCTTTATTCAGAAGAGTATTATCTGTTATGGAGTGAGATGTACTAAGCCTTAAAAAAGTGATAAAATGGAAAGTGATAAACCACCAACCAAAAGAGATAAACATGAGGGTGATAAAGAGTGATAAACATCCAGCCAATCAGCTACAGTATCTTCTAGAAGGTGATAAACAAAAAGTTGAATCTTATTGATTGCTATGGGCAACATCCCATCCTCAATAGAACCCTCATCTTAGTAAATTTACCCCTTAGTGTACTTGTGTTTTTTTTTTTCAATTTATTATGCCACTGGTATTTGCACTGATACCTCCGCTATAATGACATTCCATCTCCCCCTCTGTCTCAAAAGTTTTCAGAATTTCACTTAATCTTTTGTTCAGGTTAGAAGGTTATTGTCACGTTTCGTGAGCTTGGTGAAGCACCAGCTGGAGTGTAACGGAGGCTGGGTGCTTTAATGTAGGGCTGTTGCATGAACGACAGACTGGAGTGAAGCAAATGAATAAAATTAAACCTTTTTTAATGAAGATACTGCGGTACAAGATATGAATGCTGGCACCATGAATTACTGTAGATATTGGTAGAATGAAAGAAGACAATAATAAACAATACTTATTGAATGAGCTTGAAGATGATTGAGAGTTTGAATGATTGGATGATTGGAAGATTGGATGATTGGAAGATTGGAAGACTTAATGAAGATTGGATGGTTGGATGATGATAAAGAAGGGAATGAGATTAAGATGAAGTCCAGTTGGAATCTTGTGCTGAATGAGATCGTAGCTGCCAGAACCAAGGATGCTGGCCACGGATATTGACCGTCAGGAATCGAGGATGAAGATGACACCCTTTGGGGGGTTAACCTTGTCCTTGTCCTAATTGGCGGCAGAGGATTTCCGTGGACGGATATGGTGAAGCAGTAGACGATCAGCAGGAAGATCAGGATAGACTTTCACCCAGAAGACGAGAGACAGCCTGCAGTGGATGTTACAGGAATAGCCAGGAATGTCCAATGATGCTAACGGGTGGACATTATTGTACTGACTGCCGGTCTGGCCTGGCTAGTCAGTATTTAAGGTTGAGAGGTGATTGGCTGCGCGAGTGACATCACGTTTGGAGCTGCGCAGCATAGGCTGTGGAAACCAGAAAGATGGCCGCCGACTGTTGTGGCGACAGAAACCAGCCAGCGGAGAACATACGCGGAGGCGCTGCAGCCGGCGCTTCCCTGTCTGAGGCCTAGAATGACGCGGACACCATCATGGCGGATCATGCCTAACGCTACCCGAAGCCAGCATGCCAGGAGACTGTACACCACAGCTGCCACCCGGCAGATGGACATGGAGCCTGGGTGACAGAGTGACAGAATGTAGACAGTTGGCATTGGCATCAGCAGCAGAGGTGAGCGCCAGGACAGAGGGCATAACGTCAGAGGTCTGTGGGACTGGAACAGCACAGGGAGCCAGAGTAGCTGAGATTGTGGTCGTGACAGTTCTATTGTGATGTATCAGGCTACATACTGTATCTCTAGGACACTGCTTTTTCCTATATGTCCAGGAAGACACATGATAAATATGTAAATGTAAGGCAAGCAGAATACTGATAGATCCCATAGGTATTTTACCCCTACCCTTATCCCTAGACCTATCCTACCCCTCCCACAGTTTTAGCCTATCCTCCCCCTCCCGCAGTGTACCCTAACCTCCACCTCCCACAGCATACCCTAACCATCCTCTTCTGTTGCCTAACCCCAGGGCAGGCGACAGGGGTGTCAAAGGACACACTCATACCTGGCCCAAACCTTGTGAGGGGCCCCAGGGCTCTAAAGGGTTTAGGGGCTGCAGCCCTAGCAATGGTTTTAAAGGCACCAGCTGCCTGCCTACACGCCTGGATTCCTGGAAGGGAACTTACTTGGACCCCAATCCAGTTACCCCTCTCGGTCTGGTCACCTGTCTGGCCAATTAAGGGATTCAACAAATTACAAGAGGGGTGTAACTCCAAAATGGGAAGGAAGAGGTGCTGACTGTCTTTTTTTGCCAAAGAAGTGTCAAGGAAATATGTCTGCTATCAATTGCTGCCAAGGCCATAATTGAAATTGAAATTGTTTGTGTATCCCCTGAAGAGGGGGAAAGGGTACAAATTACCCACATCGCTGGCCCAGGAGAGCATGGAAGTCATAATTATGCCCCCATTACCAACTATGCCACTAACATGCTCTTCGATGCCTCAAAGGGCCTTTTTCCTGCCACTTCTGGATGCCACTGAAATAGGGACAGTTAGATAACTTATTTCAGTGAAAACCATGCCACCGAGAATTTGCACCCGTATAGCTCAGGACATGATAGATCCTAAACATAAGAGAATAATCAGTCCTGCAGTCCTGCCATAACATTAAATAGAGATCTTGCTGGGAATTGTTCTTGTTGGAGAACGGTACTTCATAAGACTCTCTTGAAGGAGCAGATGTACCAGGCATGACCTATCGCACATATACAGTGATGATGTTATGCGCTGCTTCATCCCCTGAAAATCTATCCAGACTTCATTGAACACATTACTAAAGCCAAGAATATCATCTGGGAAGATACCAGCGAGACATCCATGGCTAACTATGACTGTTGTTGCTATCTGTAATGTGTGTGACTATTTACATGAGTAACAGTGTTTTACGATTATACTTACTTGTGCATCTTTAACATGAGTTAGATACATCATTGTTGTGGCTTCTGAGAAGGTGCTCACAGATATTATTAATGTTACTGAAAAATTCACTTGATATTGGGACTTTCTAAATTTTGTGTATGTCCACTTGCTATTCTATACACACACACACACACACACACACACACACAAACACATTTAAACATCAGAAAGAGCTGAAAGTGCGCCCAATCCTTGTGTTCTGTAAAATAATCCGCTCCAGTGATAGATGTAAACGTCCATCCTCTCCGCCTCACCACAGGCAAAGGACATCAACACATCAAAGAGGAATGTAGGGCGCTCAGGTGAGTAAGTATTTACAATACGGGTGCTGGCCACACATCAGACCAACTTCAGACCAACTTTTTTAAAACCCTTCAAACCTCCAACCATCCAACTCGAGAGTCCAACTAAAACAGTTCCCCACACATCTAACCAACTTTTCTTCCAACCAGCACATTTTTTTTTATTTTTTTTTAGTCCAGCCAACTTCTGTCCAACTTCTGATGTCACAGAAGTGGGTGGCAGGTTCTACCTATTTTTTTTTTTTTTATTATTTAATTCCACCTTTATGAGACAGCAAGCAAAAAGTGAAATTAAATGAAACTCTGGTTCACACACCAGGCAATCTCCTCAAAGTTACATGTATCTGTTCAAATTGTTAAATGCAAATAATTTGTAACAATTTTCCTCAGTGTTGCAACATAAGCCTCCATACACACTAGATTACCTTTTAAAATATATTGCTCATTTTAGCCCTTCATAAGGTCCATACACACTGGGCAACTATGCCCAGCGTGTATGGACAGCGATGATCGCGTTCATCGCTGCGGGGAAAGCCGCTCAGTGCGTACACACTATGGGCCTTATTCAGATTTCATCGGTACTGCGCGCATTCGCACGCAGTACCGATGTTGTGCGTCTGCGCATGCGCAGGCGTGTTTCTGCGCATGTGCAGGCGCATGGTGCGTGCACCCACGCGGCGACCTTTCGGGTCGCCTGGTGCACGCAACCATAGCAGCGAGGGGGGGGGGGGCGGAAATGGACGGGGAGCGCCGGGCTGCACCATTACCGGATGTCAGCTGTCTGCCCATATCACGCCAGCCCGTCCCCAGCAGCGCCAATACAACTTTTCCCCCCAATGTGTGAGCATGTTCATTAACCGAGCACCCGGTCTATATTTGTGCCGTCCTTAAGAGAGTACGGGGCAATATATGCGCAATCAGCAGCTATCGACTGTTGTAGCTGAGGTTGCATATATAGTGACCTGGGCAGGTTGCAGGCTGATGTCCTATGCACTTTGATGGGAGAATCGCTGGAAGGGGGAGTTTTCACTGCTTTAATACACACGGAGCCCATACATACCGAAACTTACCTATCTTGAGCCCGTAGGTAGCCCTCGGTCCTGGTCCGGTGTCCTGGTATCTTGGTCCTGGGGTCCGGGCTGATTTTTTTGTAAAAGATAGAAAAAAAAAACATTGGGATTTGCTGTGGAACTATGAGTCCCAGCAAGCCTGCACTGCATACTGGGACTTGGAGAACCACAAGTCCCAGCATGCGGCCCATTAATTGGCTTGCTGGGACTCTTAGTTCCACAGCAGAACCAATAGTTAAATAAAAACACACTGATGCCAGAAAAATAAAACATTATTACATACACAGCCCGTTAATACCGATGCTTACCTATCTTGACATGTAGGTAGGTCTCCATCCATCCATCCATCCATCTATCAGCTGGTCCCGGGGCTGGATGATGCTGCCAGAGAATCCCTCAGGGGTGACTGGGGATGATGCTGCCGGGAGGGGCTGGGGATGGATGATTAGGGGGGGGGGGGGGGATTTTAAGGGTACATGAGTTGACCCAGGAGGGCACAAGGGCAAATTCTATTTCTATTTTTAGTACACAAAAAATGTCAAATAAAGAAAATGAATATATATATGTATATATCTCATTTTCTTTATTTGTCATTTTGAGTGTACCTGTGGGGTTTCCGCTGCTGTGATCCTACAGTCACTTCTGGGAGGAGGATGGGGGCAGCGGTGCTGCTGTTAGTGCTGCGGGGAGTTGAGGGTGTAGCTGTCAGGTCATGCGGGCCTGCAGCGGTCAGTGATGGGTGGGGGTACAGCTGTCAGGTCAGCGAGAGGGGGTAAGGGTAACATGGTGATTCCATGGGGAGTGAGAGGGGGTGAGGCAACGGAGAGTGAGGTGAAGGGGATAAGAGGAGATGAGGTGACGGGGAGTGAGGTGAAGGGGCGAGAGGTGACAGGGATGAGACAATGGGACAAGAGGGGGGGGGAGTGACAGGGAGTAAGTGGGGCAGAGGTGATTGAGAGCAAGATGGGGGAAGGTGACGGACAATGGGTGAGATGGTGGGGTGATTCCGCAGGGAGCAAGAGGGGCTTAGGTGATGGGGAGTGAGAGGGGCTGAGGAGACAGGGAGCGAGATGGGGGTGAGGTGATGAGGAGCGAGATGGGGTGAGGTGACTGGGAGTGAGATGGGGGTGAGGTGATGAGGAGCGAGATGGGGGTGAGGTGATGAGGAGCGAGATGGGGGTGAGGTTATGGAGCGAGATGGGGGTGAGGTGATGGGGAGCGAGATGGGGGTGAGGTGATGGGGAGCGAGATGGGGGTGAGGTGATGGGGAGCGAGATGGGGGTGAGGTGATGAGGAGCGAGATGGGGTGAAGGGACGTTGAGCAAGATGGGGTGAAGGGACGCTGAGCAAGATGGAGTGAAGGGACGGTGAGCAAGATGGGGGTGAAGCTGAGCGAGATGGGGGTGAAGCTGAGCGAGATGGGGGTGAAGCTGAGCGAGATGGGGGTGAAGCTGAGCGAGATGGGGGTGAAGCTGAGCGAGATGGGGGCGACACAATGGGGAGCAAGAGGGAGCCAGTGAATGGGGGTAAGTTTACGGGGCAAAACATAGAATGTGAGAAGGGGGGGGTGCCCCACTGTCACACACACACACACACATACACCGCGGGGCCAGGTGTCGGACATACTACTGCTACTCCCCATCCATTCCAAGTCTAACCTGCTGCAGCTGTCAAGCGCCGGGCGGTGGGGATCTCAGAGTGCGGGCTTCTTGTGTGAAGCTTCTTGCGTGGCTCCCGTTGGCTGTCAGCGGTGGAGCCGTCACTACAGCAGCGGGAGGGAGGGTGAATAGCGCGGCCGGGTCCCAGTGCTGCTGCTGTGTTTGAAGTGTGGAGCGGGCGGGAAGTATCAATATGCCCCGCCACACTTCTAGCGCTGCTTCCATGTGGGATCGGGTGCACAGGAGCCCGGCTCCGGGACCCCACGGCCACGCTGCAGCATTTAAAAAATGTTTAAAAAGTAGTTGCTGGGTCTCCCGCACAGTACCGCCGGATGCCGGGTCTCTCATCAGCGCGGCAGGCAGCAGCAGTGTCTCCCGCACAGCGCTGCTCGCTGCTGCATGTCTCCCCGGCGCCGGCGGGATGATTTTGGGGGTAGGGGGTAGCCAATGCCGGGTGACACTGGGGATCTCCTCGTTGTCAGCTGCTCAACACAGCAGCTGACAGGGAAGGAGTATTCGGACACTGCTGGTCAGTGTCCGCCTACTTATCGGGCAGTTGGGGGAACTTTCCCCACACATCAGCACGATCAGCTGGGAAAAATCAAACAGGTTTGATTTTTCCCAGCTAGTTGGAATGACCGTTCTGGGACGTTTTTCAACGTTTTTGGCCGTGTGGGAGCAAACGGCTGATAATCGTTTGCTCCCACACACTAGAAAGATTATCATTCCAACCAGCCAAAAGTTGGCTGGTTGGAACGATATCTGTCTGATGTGTGGCCAGCATTATACAGTGCTTGGAGTTGGTACTACAATTGATGTTTTAAACGAAGGTGTACAGTATGTGAGCATTCATTTTTAAGTAAAGTATTGTGATTATATACTCTCCTGTGCTCCCCCCACTCTACTATTCTAACCAAACCAACAATTCAGTGTGAAAAAAGCAAAAGTGTGGAGCGCTAAGAATGGTTGGATCAATATGGTACAGTATAACAATCTATTTATTATATAATATAAGTGGAGTATCCACTAAAACAGGTATAAAACGTGTACACAGTTACAAATAAAAATAATCAAATTGCATATAATAACATTTAAGAATTAAATGAAATGGGTATGATACTTATGGGCTGGATTCTTGATGAATTGTCCTTATTGGAGGTATTTATTGTACTGTCTGTAGTTGTTTGAGGAAAGGGTCCATATACCTTGCCGGATAAGTGACGCTGGAGGAAGAATATTAGCCCACTGGGATTGTGGGTATCCTCGACGAGATGCGCCCCTACGATCCTTATTGTGCAGGTGGTGGTGTCCCGAATTAGGTGATACCAGATGGTGACAATGTCCAAACAAACAGTCCAGTATTAGTGTACCAGGTATACGCTCCAAGAGACAAGATATCCAATTTGCCAGTAACCCAGAATAAAAGCAAATCAGCAGGTGCTCCCTGACATGTTTCGCCGTCCAACTGACAGCTTTTTCAAAGGTATAGCACCCTCTGTGCAGTCTTGGTTTATATACACACAAACAGGAAGTTTAATCAGACATATTTGCATAATTGATTACCATATTGATCCAATATTACTATTTCATCTATGTGAATGGTTTATATATAAAGGAGGCAGACCCAAAACATAAAGCATACACTGATGTTATAAGATAATTACCGGTATTTGTAGCCCGGGATGGCGATATACAGAGAGAATATATGCATTTTCTTTGATTGCCATGTATCAGGAGCCGGGATGGAGCTTCCGGCATTTGGAATGCACGTGACGCTATTCAAGTGCGTCACTTCCGGAAACGAAGAGAGGACGTTATGTTGTTCCTCAATCTGGTGCGCTGTATATATTGCGCTTCCATTTCCGGTCGGTGGAACGCTGGTGACACGCACCGTTGCGTGTCACATCCTCCCACCTCGAATTTCAAATGAATGGAGGAGGTTCCTCCTTATTGCATGGCTTATGGAGCGCAGACTACTTCCTGTTTGCGTTCCACTGCTGCATATACTTTTCTCATGTATTTTTTCATATGCAATTTTCAAAGAGGATTCATTTTGGAGAATGTTTTGCTATATATTCTAAAGTACTCCATACATTTAAGGTTCATTCTGCAGTAACTCATATATATAGATCAAATTATATAGCTTTATAGACAAATAGACAAACGGACAAGACAACAAAAAACACACACAATCTTATGGCTATAATAAGGATCATTTCAAATTCCCTATTATAAGGGCTGTTGATGGTATTAATTCGTATATCTACATAGATTTAATTTATTTCATTTATTAGATTTGTCAATAGATCCATAATAAATGCAATATTTCATGCATCTGCATAAATTTGGTTTTTGTTATATTTTTGGAATTATCACTGAAATTATTATATGCTTTATAATACTTCTATAGAGATGAGAGTAAGAAATGGGAAGGGGGAGGGAATATAACGAGAATGGAAAGATTACAGTGAAAAACGGGACTTTGGGGAGAGGGTAGGGGTGGGAGGAGGAGGGAAGCAGTGTTTTTAGGGAGTATAGGACAGGGTCACAGGATTAGGTTTCTGATGGCATACATTCCTATTATAGACAGACATTAAGCTCAACCTGGTCATTTAATCCATCTGGATGTATACAATTCATTTTGTGCATCCAAAAAATCTCCTGTTGGCATAAGACTTTAAAGCGATCACCCCCCCTTTTGGTGCATTTGATGTGTTCTAGTCCCACAACTTTAAAGCACTGAGGATCACTATTATGGTGCGTCCAATAATGCTTAGAAACGCTGTGGTTGATCACCTTGTTAATTATATTCCTTCTATGTTCACGGAATCGTTCTTTTAGGGAGCGGGTGGTGCGGCCTATATATTTCAGGTCGCATGAGCAAGATAATTGGTATATCACATAGACTGTTTCGCAATTAATGAATGTCTTAATTTTATATGGTATATTTTCATTTGGAATGTGGACTTCTCGGGTCTTGTCTTGGATGTGTCTACATGTGATGCATCTAGTCCTATTACACCTGTAGCACCCCTGTATGGGTTGTAGCCAAGAGGTCTTTTTTTGGGGTTGTTGTACAAGTTCTTTATTTTTATTTTTAAACATGCTTGGGGCTAGGACATCTTTTACAGTCTTATTTCTTTTGAAGATAAAACCCGGTTTAGTGGGTAATAAGTCCCTTAATTGGGGATCACATTTCAGAAGGTTAAAGTTTTTATTTACAATTTCTTTTATTTGTTGATATTCTCCATTATAGGTTGAAATGAAATTAATGTTTGTGTGGACCTTCTCATTCTTTTTATTACTATTTGTATATTTGTTTTTTAATAGAGTGGTCCTATCAGTTTCAGCTGCTCCTGTATATGCTGTTTCTACAATTTTTGGGGGATAACCTCTATCAAGAAAGGAGTTCATCATTTGGGTACTCCAAAGTTTCCAAATCGGAGCAGTTCCTCCGTAACCGAAGGAACTGTCCTTTCGGTATATTGCGTTTCAAGGGGGGGTAATGTGCACTGTGAAAATGTAAGTATGAATTAGTGTTAACTTCTTTTACATAATTGGCAGTATGTATTTGATTATCTATTATATTAAGTGAAATGTCCAAATAATTGATTTGGGTAGGGTGGTAAGTGTGTGTAAAGTGTAAGTTAAATGTGTTAGTGTTCATAAAAGTGACAAAGGATTGTGCTGACTGTGCATCCCCATCCCAAATAAAAAAGAGATTGTCAATGTAACGGCCATAGAGTACCAGGTGCGCCCCATGTCCTTCACCCCACACTAGTTGGTCTTCAACCATACCCATGTAGAGGTTGGCGTAACTGGGGGCGAACCTGGTCCCCATGGCTGTTCCCATCACCTGTAAATAATAAGTGGAATCAAAAAGAAAATAATTGTGACATAAAATAAACCGAATTGAATCTAACAGAAATGTGATGTGAATATCACTGAGGTCACCATCAGATGTTAATTTGTTATTTATTGCCTGTACACCTAGTGAGTGTTGAATATTGGTGTACAGGCTGGTGACGTCGAGTGTGAGGAAAGCATAACTATCTCTCCACTCTACGTCTTTTATGGAATTTAGGAAATGAGTTGTATCCTTGATGTGTGACCTCAGTGATGGCACCCGTGTCTGTAAAAAAGAATCTACGTAAGCTGAAAGGTTAGATGTGAGGGAGTGGATACCAGAAATGATAGGTCGCCCGGGAGGTGCTGTGAGTGATTTGTGAATTTTTGGAAGGTGATAATAAATGGGAGTGATCGGATGTGCAGAATAAATAAATTTAAATTCGTCTTTGGTTATAATTTTAGCTTCCAGAGCATTGTCCAGAAGATTGTGTAATTGTGTGTTGTATTGCAATGTGGGATCTGATGTGAGTGTGATGTAATGTTGTCTATTAGATAATTGTCTGTTTGCTTCTGTGAGATAGTCTTGTGTGTCTTGTAGCACAATACCCCCCCCCCCCCCTTTGTCCGCCTTTTTGATGATAATCTTGCGGTCTTGTTGTGACCTATTTAGAGCTCTCCTCTCCCATTTGTTGAGGTTATCCCTCTTCTTTCTTGTATTTTTCGTGGATGTTGTATGTTGGCATAAGGATTTAAAATCTGCCATAGTGGCTTTATAGAATGTATCTATGGCCATTCCTTTTGATCTAATTGGATAGAATTCTGATAATTGTTTGAGTTGTTTTCTCTCAGCATCCAGATTAAAAAGTAATTGGGTCTTATTAGAGATTCTACCACATTTTCCTCTAAGAGGCTTTCTAATTCAGCTAAGGATTTTTGATCAGCCTGGTCCAATACTATGGGTATGCCTGTATCTTTATTTTTTATCATTTTTTGTTTTGCAAAGTATATTTGCCTACAAAGAGTGCGTGTGAAACGATTCAATTCTACAAATAATGAGAATATGTTATATGTTAGTATGTTAGTCTATGTGATATACCAATTATCTTGCTCATGCGACCTGAAATATATAGGCCGCACCACCCGCTCCCTAAAAGAACGATTCCGTGAACATAGAAGGAATATAATTAACAAGGTGATCAACCACAGCGTTTCTAAGCATTATTGGATGCACCATAATAGTGATCCTCAGTGCTTTAAAGTTGTGGGACTAGAACACATCAAATGCACCAAAAGGGGGGGTGATCGCTTTAAAGTCTTATGCCAACAGGAAATTTTTTGAATGCACAAAATGAATTGTATACATCCAGATGGATTAAATGACCAGGTTGAGCTTAATGTCTGTCTATAATAGGAATGTATGCCATCAGAAACCTAATCCTGTGACCCTGTCCTATACTCCCTAAAAACACTGCTTCCCTCCTCCTCCCCCCCCTACCCTCTCCCCAAAGTCCCGTTTTCCACAGTAATCTTTCCATTCTCGTTATATTCCCTCCCCCTTCCCATTTCTTACTCTCATCTCTATAGAAGTATTATAAAGCATTACTGTACCATCTGTTCAGTGATGATTCCAAAAATATAACAAAAACCCAATTTATGCAGATGCATGAAATATTGCATTTATTATGGATCTTTTGACAAATCTAATAAATGAAATAAATTAAATCTATGTAGATATACGACTAATACCATCAACAGCCCTTATAATAGGGAATTTGAAATGATCCTTATTATAGCCATAAGATTGTGTGTGTTTTTTGTTGTCTTGTCCGTTTGTCTATTTGTCTATAAAGCTATATAATTTGATCTATATTTATGAGTTACTGCAGAATGAACCTTAAATGTATGGAGTACTTTAGAATATATAGCAAAACATTCTCCAAAATGAATCCTCTTTGAAAATTGCATATGAAAAAATACATGAGAAACGTATATGCAGCAGTGGAACGCAAACAGGAAGTAGTCTGCGTTCCATAAGCCGTGCAATAAGGAGGAACCTCCTCCATTCATTTAAAATTCGAGGTGGGAGGATGTGACACGCGACAGTGCGTGTCACCAGCGTTCCACCGACCGGAAATGGTAGCGCAATATATACAACGCACCAGATTGAGGAACAACATAACGTCCTCTCTTCGTTTCCGGAAGTGACGCACGTGAATAGCGTCACGTGCGTTCCAAATGCCGGAAGCTCCATCCCGGCTCCTGATACATGGCAATCAAAGAAAATGCATATATTCTCTCTGTATATCGCCATCCCGGGCTACAAATACCGGTAATTATCTTATAACATCAGTGTATGCTTTATGTTTTGGGTCTGCCTCCTTTATATATAAACCATTCACATAGATGAAATAGTAATATTGGATCAATATGGTAATCAATTATGCAAATGTGTCTGATTAAACTTCCTGTTTGTGGGTATATAAACCAAGACTGCACAGAGGGTGCTATACCTTTGAAAAAGCTGTCAGTTGGACGGCGAAACATGTCAGGGAGCACCTGCTGATTTTATTTTATTCTGGGTTACTGGCAAATTGGATATCTTGTCTCTTGGAGCGTATCGAAGAGTTGGAGTGGATCGTCACAAGCAACAAAATAACAATGAAATATCAATTGTAAGGAATTATTTAATAATCAATAGAAATACCAACATACAACCAGTATGACTTTTATTGTCAGTGGTACTAGGTTGGTGGTGCTCCCAATGGTTCATCAGTGAAGCTGATTAAGAGTGGGGTGTCCAAAGAAGGACAAAGGCAGAACAAAACTAGGTTTTTGGGGCACTCTTTTTAGAAAAATTGGTGTTAAGTAGTAAGATGATTGGAATTAATAAATAACTTTTATTAGGGTTCACTTAAAATATGTTGGCGTCAATAATAAATAAATGAAACATTTCAAGCAAATACAATTTACAATGGTGCATCACAGTATAAGTATACAATTGAATAGAAAGTCACATTGACTAGGCGAAAATGTTTAACACCAAGGGGACCACCCCCTGTTGAGTTGAAGAAATGTTCAACCCGTGAAAATTCCCTTCGTGGGGTAGATGATGAGGAAATTCACAGTAATAACAGATATGTGCTGGTAAGTAGACTGAGTTATGAAAGAGTGAGAGCAGGAAAATGGTCATTGGTGTCATGCCTGGTATTCGAGGTGTACCTGGTACACTAATACTGTACTGTTTGTTTGGACATTGTCATCATCTGGTATTACCTAATTCGGGACACCACCACCTGCACAATAAGGATCGTAGGGGCGCATCTCGTCGAGGATACCCACAATCCCAGTGGGCTAATATTCTTCCTCCAGCGTCACTTATCCGGCAAGGTATATGGACCCTTTCCTCAAACAACTACAGACAGTACAATAAATACCTCCAATAAGGACAATTCATCAAGAATCCAGCCCATAAGTATCATACCCATTTCATTTAATTCTTAAATGTTATTATATGCAATTTGATTATTTTTATTTGTAACTGTGTACACGTTTTATACCTGTTTTAGTGGATACTCCACTTATATTATATAATAAATAGATTGTTATACTGTACCATATTGATCCAACCATTCTTAGCGCTCCACACTTTTGCTTTTTTCTCTCTACATATATATAGGGGTTTGACGCCCCCTAGAGGAGCTGCTTGACAAACCACCCTATTAGGCGCCTGTTCACTACTAGCCTAGGCTACTAGTTATCCTCCTATACATCCAACAATTCAGTGTGCCGTCATTATAAGAAGTCGATCTCAATGGCCTATTTAGCAAATAGAGAATATCCCCAAACAAACATTATCACAGAATCTCCCTGTTTTGGAGGCCTTGGAGATCCGACAGGAGACCTGTCCCTGGAGACTCAGCGCTGCTGGAGGTACAGTAGTTGAACTTTACTAAAGGGGAAGGGGAAGTGGGGTAGAGAAGCAAAATAGAAAAGTTTTGGCTAAGTCCTGCGCTGCGAGCGGGTTGACCTTACTAATCCGTTACAATTTAATCAAATAAAGCACAGACTATTGCACCCCGTTAACTGCTGCTGTTCTGTGGGGTAGAGAGCAGAGCAAGGTATAATTGACACCCTCCCCACCCCCCTCTTCTTTATTTTTCTTAGTACCATGCACTCTTTTACCTCTTGCCCCCACTTTCTCACTCCCCCTACATCTGTCTGCCCCTAGTCTCTTTCTCCTTATGTCTCTCCTCCCCACATTTCCCTTCTCTCTATCCCCCCATACCTCAACCCCTCACCGTCCACCTGTTTTATCTCAGCCTGGCACTATCCCCCCTTTCTCTTCCTTACAACTTCTCTCTCTCCCTGGGCAAAATGTAATGCCACATGAATTCGGCGGCCAAGCAGGATACTGGCAATCACAAGGTAAAAACATTTCCTTGTGATTGCCCCTTTAAAAAGAGTCAGAGTTTGGCCAGCATCACGCACAGTCGCTGAACTCGGGCAACATTACATTCTGCCCCTTGTCTGCCCCCTTACATCCTCTCACTCTCTTGCTCCCCTCTCTCCCTGCCATTCTCTGTGTCACACCTCCCTTTCTCTATCTTGCTCCTTACTACAATGTCCCCAGCCCTAAATGGGTGTAGACACGGGGTGATTCTTCCAAACAATTTTAACTACATTGTCAAAATAGCTTGGAAGGTTTCCCTGAATCGCCCCTGAATCGATCCGCAGCATCGCTATCGCCCGACCAAATAGACCCTGCAGGCAAGAATATTTTTGCTATACTGGGTATTTGGCCGCGGCTCCCGGGGCTGGCAGGATGTAGTTAGCCATCTCTCTGACGACTTAACTACATCTTGATACACACAGGGCTCAGTCCAAATCACACAGCACTGTAATGACAACAGTAGGGGGGGGGGGGGCGTTCAAGTTTTTGCTATGGAGCCCACAGAGTTCTAGTTACGCCTCTGGTTCTGGGGGTCACAC
This sequence comes from Crinia signifera, assembly GCF_055691185.1. NCBI lineage: Eukaryota > Metazoa > Chordata > Amphibia > Anura > Myobatrachidae > Crinia > Crinia signifera. Next base: position 27,806 of record NW_028142150.1, read on the forward strand.
AGAAGGGGGAGAGGTCACACAGAAGAAGGATGTAGAGGGTGGGAAAGGTTTCACACACAGGGGATGTGTGGTACAGAGGGGGGGGAGTTAGAAACCAGGGATGAGGGTGGAAGAGGAGACAAGGTGCTACACATGGGAATAGGGGGTTCAGGTGGTAATACACCAGGGATGAATGGGGGTTTAGGGGGTCACACACAAACACAGAGGAAGAGGGCAGGTGGGTGGGTCATAAGGTTTCATGCACACACAAAGGATCACACACGGGGTACAGGGCTCCATGGGCACTTACCAAGGAAGGGAGGCCCGTGGATCCAGGCACAGGGTAAAAGGGAAACCAGGCTGGACTGTCATATGCTAAACGCTGCAGCTGTACTTCCTGATTCATCTGGAGGCATAGTGTCATCCCTGTGCAGGAACAGGAGGCAGGACCAGCGGTGCTTCCCTTCATGGTGTGGCTGGCTGCTGGAGGAGGCCGGGAGGTGCCGGGTCTGCTAGGCAGGGGAAGGGGTGGTGCAACATCTGGGGGAAGAGGGCGGCGCAGGACACAGGCAGTGTGGCACACTTCTCTGAATCTCCGGCGTCTGGGTTGGGGAGCAGAGGGTGGCTAGCATCCCGGTGTCTGGGGGGAAGAGGACGGCAGCTGCTCACATATCTCTGGTGTCTGGAGGGGATGCCGCTGCTGTGGGTGCCTCTGCACACAGTCATAGGGCAGTGTAACGGGTTGCAGAGGGAGCAGCAGGCCCTACCGACAGCTCGGGCCCCATAGTAGCTGCACCCTCAGTAGTTCCGCCACAGCGAATAACTCTTTGCCAAGTTTCAACCTATGTTATTGCCATCTCAGGATAGAGGAAGCAGATGCAATAAAATGCTGTATTGTTACATGGTTTTCTGTGCTATCTTTATTTCTATTAAAACATTGTTTTCTATTTTTATTTAACATTTGTAACAATATTTTTATCAGTTTTAGAATTTGTTCCTGTTTTTGATGTTTTAAATTTTTTAGCCAATCTGTACCTAGAAGCCAAAGATCAGACTTCCAGATGCAATAAAAAAAAAAAGAGAAGGGGTAGAGGTAACCCAACTGCTCGGCAGAAACAAGTGACAAGTGATATACAATCATTACTGTGATACACGTAATTAAACTAATAGATACACATTTGTTCACTACTTATGTGAAGCGTAGAACATGTTGTCCAAGTTCCCAACAGTATAGGGTGTATCATGTAGAAAAATAAAGAATAAAAAATATATCAGATCAATACAGTGTCAATGATGTGCATAAATTGATCCAGATGCAATTTGCCTGTGTGAGTGGCACATTCCCAGGGGCGGCATTTATTTGGGGGCGGCACTCAAGCGCTTGCAAAGTCAGCCCCAAACATACCAATAAAATATTTTCACTGTACTGTACCATATGTCATTGTCAAGGGAGCATAACTGGCCCTGTAAGCTGTGATACTTTGTAATTATGTATACATACAGTAATTCAAAATTAAAAAGTTATAGCTAGTGGGTCTTTTTATTAATATATTAAATTGGCTATCATCAAATGATGGCTTATAACCAATAAGTGAAAATAATAACATTTTAGGTGCAGGGGTTGGAGGGCCTTTACTGTTGCACTTTCACCCCTCATCCCACCCCTGGTGACAGTGTAGCACAAATGAGTAGATGTACTGTATGAAGCAGTTATAACGGAGGAGAAGTGAGCCAGGGGAGAAGTGGCCCATGGCAACCAATCAGCACTGAAGTAACATCTATTATTTACATTATATAAAATTATACAGAGCAGCTGATTGGTTTCCATGGGCCACTTCTCTCCTGGTTCCCTTCTCCACCCTTATCACTGCTTCATACATCTACCCCTAAATCACATATGAACAGGTGAGAGTGAGAACCCAATTGACTGGCTACTGTATATGGTAAGACATTGGGGGTTAATCTCATTCACTCTCAGAGGGAAATTCCTTCTCAAATGGACAAACACATATGCACTGCAGGTGGGGCAGATGTAACTTGTGCAAAGAGAATTAGATTTGAGTGGGGTTTTACTTCAAAGTGAGATCTAAATTGCAATGAAAAAATAAAGCAGCTAGTATTTTCCCTGCACAGAAACAAGATAACTCGCCCAAATCTAAATCTCTCTGCACATGTTATATCTGCCCCACCTGCAGTGCATATGGTTTTGTCCCTTTGAGAAGGACTTTGCCTCTGAGAGTGAATGAGAATAAGGGCCATTGTTTTCTGCTACCAGTCAGAATTGCTGCTATCCCAAATACTTTTCATGGCTATTTAATAAATAGAAGTCAAAATATGAGTGTGGATGATTATTAGTTTCAAACAAATCCTTCCACCTGGAGTAAATAATTAAAAACTCAAATTAAACGTGTGCGTGACCATCATTCAATGAGATGAAAGTTTAGTAGTCTGCACCTGCATTGGAATTAGGGGACGGATTCAGACTCGTTCGTTCGGGTCCAAATTCAGCCCCTGCTCTGATGTTTGGGGCTTGCACATGTGCGTGTATGTGCATGTGCAAACCCTGGGAGTGTACGGCTTCTGCCGTTCGCTCCAGAGGGGGTGGATGGGGGTGGAGCAGGCAAAAGCACGATTCCTGCTCAGGGTGGGTGGCTGTCGTCACATGACCTCAGTGCCCGCCCAGAATTTAGCCACCTTAATCTGTAATCAAAGTTACTACAGACTTGATTTATCTCCCCTTTGGCCGCATGCGAGGGGATGTGTTTGCGTACATATCTCATCACATGCTAGTGAGTGGATTCAGGCACCGGGGGGGGGCGGGGACATCTGGCGGTGCAGCGTTTACCTGTTCGCTAGGCTGCAATAACATGGAGCCCAGCAACAGGTTATTTGGCATGGCGAAAAAGGGGTGATGTGGACGCTAATTGACAACACAATTAATCAATTGGATATGTTGGATAATATAATTATATTTTAATTAAGCAATAAAATAGGGTATAATGACACAATAAAAAAAAAACAGAATAAGAGATAAAAGGTATGCAACAAGACATACATGCACTTCAGATCTGTATATAAGGACTTGACCCTCCCTAGTGTGAGATGCTTGGCCAAACACCCAGCAAGGCGCTCATACCATCTTTGATAGCCTCCTTATTTGGCATGGCATCTTAACAAAATGGATCAGTAGACAAGTAGAAAGAAGCCTCTTACTAATAATTTGAGTGCAGGGTATTATGGAGGTGGGGTCTGTGTGCTATTTTCTTATCTAATTCAAATATTTATATTAGACTTTCAGCATTAAAGAGGACACTGATTTTGGCACGTCTGAAAGTCTTTGATCCTGTGCAATGACCGTGTCCTCTAACTGTATAAAACAGGAGCTGTTCCCAGGTATTGTCCATAGATTGAGGAGAACCCAACAATCTGCACAATGAAGAGCATCATTTTCTTTATGCTGGTTGGTCTCAGCCTTCTCAATGAAGGTAAGGAACTCATTGGTTCTAGACTAGTCAATCGTTGTTTCATTTTGTTTAGTACATATTTTGTTTGCAATACTTTGAAGTGCCATATTTGAAGATTCATAGACAAAGTTGGTATTATCAAGTAGGTGCATGCATTAATATTTGATGATTAGAAATATGGTATCAGTTTATTTCTGTCCATAGTGTAATGATACAGTATTTTTAACTGATATGTTGTACTCGATATATCATGCAGATCGATCCTACTGTGATAAGGGAGGAGAACTGAGTCATAGGAGAAGTGGCCCATGTCAACCAATCAGCACTGAAGTAGCATTTATAATTTGCAAAATATAAAATGATACTGAGTGGCTGATTGGTTGCCATTGGCTACTTCTACTCTGGCTCACTTTTCCTCCCTTATCACTGTTTCCTACATCTACACCACTGTATCTTTCCCATCCAGCTCTGTCTTACATTAGTTTTCAGCTGTCCTGAGAGATGTGAGAACTTTATATTTGTATCAAATCAGATTTTACACATTAACCAATGCTTAACGCTTACATTTTACAACCTTTGCTGTTGTATGAATGAAGGTGTATTGCAATAATCCTGGCAAAAAAACTTAAAAAATCATATTGTATGTAACTATTGGTCTGTAATAATTGGATAGAATAATATTTTCTAAATTTGAATTCTAAAAAAAACCATCAGGACACTGCCAATCAGAGGTTTCAGAGGTGGAGGGTACAGTGACAGAAACTCAGGGAACAACCTCAGTGAATGCAAAGGGTAATGTGAATATGGATATGGCCAATACATGCTTGAAGACAGCAATACAGGTACTATTTGTTTTTATTCATATCAAATGAATGTTGACAAAATTGGAGGACATATGACATTTACACACACAGACACATACACATTTATAGATAGATATATAGATCTCTGAAGTGTGCCTGGGGGAGAGACGGGTGGGCTTTCAGGCACATGGCTCCAGCCCAGGTTTTCAGACCTGCACAGCCACAGGTGGGAAGTGGACTGATTGCAGTAGAAGGGATAGAAACCTTACTATAGTTGCTGTTCAGGGTGCTGATGCCTGATAGGGGCCAGTATGTAGGAATAAGTATTGCAGCACCAGGGACTTGGACTGCCAGTGCCCGGAGTCACTGAGGCAGGGAGCGCTGCATGGACAAGTATCTTTATTTGATTGTTTTTATGAAGCCTCAACATTTGTGGCTTGTATGTCATTAAATATACTCAAATACCGAAAACTGCCTGCTGTGTCCTATCTGAATATGGATATATAGTGGATATATAGTGGTCAATATACAGTAGTAACAGGGTGCAAAGAGCAATCCATATTTACCACAGTAGTACCATCTTTATTAATCAAAGTACAACAGATCGGTTGAAGTTCATGGCTGGTTGATTGTTTTCAGTCACAATACTTCATTGTTTTTGTTTTGTGGCATTGTTTTTTAATTACAATGTTATGTCCACAAACTTAAATGCTATGGCTTCCTTATCTGTGTGTTGAGTGTGTTTGTGATTCCATTCACTGTAGTTGACTGTTTTGCATAACACATTTCCTTTGTTCAATAGAACTCCCCGATTCAATTGGTGGAAAACCTTCTCATTAAATTTTGTAAATCTAAACAGGTAACTATATACAGTTTGTTGCTTTGTATAACTATTATACGCATACTGCAAATGAGAGATGTAGGTGTATAGAAAACAGAACAAAAGTATTTAAGTGATGAGACAAAAAGCGTGCAAAATATTATTTTGGATCTTTTATAAATTATATATTTTGCAACTAGTTATTTTAAGTTTATGTACCTAGTGATAAATAGTTATGGCATGTCATTGGCTAGTATACCTCCTGCCCAATCAATCTTTTTTTATGTGGGAGAAGATGATTTATTGTGTTGATATCTACATATTTATTATACAAGACTACTAGAGCACTCACCATTTAAATTTATGTTGTTACTAAGCTCTGATATTATGGCACCAGATATACAAATAAATACCATTTACATAATAAAAAACGAAATATCCGGTAATTAATTATAAAAAAAAAATATTGCGTTCATACCCCATAATTTCCCTGCTTAACTGTGACAGTTTCTAGACCACCCTGCAAGTGCAGAGGCAGAGTTGACCAACTGTCACATTTTCAAAGACCTCAAGGGTGATGCATTGTGATTGGCTGGCAGACGTTTTACCACAACTCTGAAACGATGCAACCATTTATGCCAATTAAATTCTGTCCTGCTCAGCCAGCGGCATCATAGAAATGTATCACTCAAAAAAAATCACACTTCTGCCATTAATATATAAATAAAAATCAATATTTGATATGTTTACACACCCTCACGAGGAAACACACTGTAGATATAAAACATTAGGTGGGTGATGTATCATTGATCATGGCAATGCGGTAATTATAGTCAGTATAACAATGGATTTTTTCATTTTGTGAGGACTATTTATCATTTAATATTTGCAGGAGTTTTCAAGGTGTACCTACATTTTTATATAGCAGCAGTGTGATGATCGGCACTCCGGATAAAACTTATATATATATATATATATATATATGAGGGAATAGGGCCGTCACTCAGGTCTGAAGTGAGCTGCAGAGTGCAATAGCTTGCCCTGGTGCCAACCGAGAGTGGCAACAACGTACCGCCCACAGAATATATTGAAATAAAGAAAGGGCACTCAGGGACTCAGTTAGCAGGTGACGATAGGACCAATTTAATCTATTAAGTTGTCTCCAAAGGTCGTCAACGTTTCGGGGGCCGGACCCCCGTCGTCAGAACAGACAGTGCTGTGTTCACTGTCTGTCCTGACGACGGGGGCCGGCCCCCGAAACATTGACGACCTTTGGAGACCACTTAATGGATTAAATTGGTCCTATCTTCTCCTGCTAACTGAGTCCCTGAGTGCCCTTTCTTTATTTCAATATATATATATATATATATATATATATATATCCAAAGAAAAAGATGTAGGGCGCCACCTGTGTCCCAATCTGATTGAGATCCCGATTGGTAGGTTGAGATGGGACAACCTACAGGTATCCCTTTCCTTCAAAAGGTGTCAGCTAACCTCTAAGAAAGAACACCTTGGTGAGAGGTGTATAGAAAAAAGATGCAAAACAATGGATGGAGGTGCGACTAATAATACGTGTACTGGACCATAGGATTTTTATCCATAAAATTCTTTTATTTTAGCTAGAAATGTGCACAATAGCACTAAAATGAGAACGTACAGCAAGACTAAAATTTACACAGAAACAACAACAACAACAATGTATAATTGCGTGCCACTTAAAAGTTGCCTACTAAAAATATTGCTAAAAATGGGAGATATATATGTAAATAAAAATATATAGAAAATACAGAAAAAAACTTTTTTGAAAAAGTGTCTAAAAACATTACTTAACTATTGGAGGAGTCAGCAGGCTATACCCAACGCGTTTCATCGTGTAGACTTCATCAAGACCCCTTGTATTGCGCACCGCGGTACGCAAGCAGATTTAGCTCTCTCCAACCTTATTATTTTTCATATTAGGATGTATTTTGATTGTGTTTCCTACGTTGTGCCACAGCCCTTTTGAGGGTAGTGGTCAGTATCAGGTACCTATACCGGCACCGCCGTCCACCACTGTGCTTAGCCACTGAGCCCAATTTGACAGCACATGAGAAGGACGGGCGGCCGTCCACGGTAACTCTGCCAGGAGCAGCCGGCTTAAGAGCATTGTTTGGCAGCCAGAACACGATCCACAGGCACTGTAAAACCACAGTTGTCTGAGGATCCAGGCACTGGCAATACCTCTGCCATGCATTATACCATATCCAGGTTCCAACTGGCATTATACCACTGGTGTAATACAAACACTGACGGTGAGTGACGGGGAGCCGGTGTGTAGGCTAAGGTGACTGTCCATTTGCGGGCCCGCAGTGGATTCAATACCAGCCACGCTGAGACGATACTTAGCACTGACCCCTATATACATCCCATAAACATTTGGGTAACGGGAATTAGTCAGCTACTTAATAGTATCGTCTGTAGCGAATTGCGTGTACCTGATAAAGGGCACCACCACTAGTGATTAACTTATCCAAGGTTCGATATACAATAATCATTTGCCCAACCAACGTATAAACACACCCACTGACTCAGATTACCCTGTAATATTTGTGAGAGAGCGATCTACTTGCCACCCTTATTTTAATTACGTGTGATTTCCTACTATCATTGTTGTTTGTCTTTGCTATATTTTTAATATATTTTGCAGTTTATATTACAATTGCTTATTAAAAGTTACTTTTTATTAGCACTAGGTGCACCCACATTAAAGGACACTCTTTTCTTCTCTCTTTTTCTCTCGATATTGCCTATTTTCCTAGGGTAGCACACCGCCGTACAGGAATGGTTACATCTAATATTGTAATATATCTGGGGGTCCTTCTGTAAAATTTGGTCTTGTGCGACTGACATTTTCCTCCGTTGCTCTTGTCTTCAGCATTCACAGAGCCTGCTTCTCTTAGTGGCTCTTCTTCACTTCAGCGTTAGTGGTGCCATGACATCACATATGCTGTTCCAGAAAAGGAATCGGAACTAGTTCCTCCTACCATTACAGGTAGTGGAACTCCATTCCCCACACATTCACATACATACACTAACCCCTGCATCTGAGTATTAAGAAAGTATAGTTATCAGTTCTATAGGTAACTTACAGGGACAACAGGAGCAAAGCCTGCTGTCTCTCCAAATTACATCCCTAGTATATTGGAAGGGGGCTCACATTTGTTAAATACTCCTCCAGAGGAATCTCTAGATGCAATGAGAAATACACAAAAGATATTCAAATTTTCAGAACTCTATTAGTGGTTCCTTTATCAGAAACAAAAATTAAATAGAGGAGGCTTATCTTATAAGCAGATTACCACGTGTAGAATGTTTTAAGTCCATCTCATACTTTACTACTCTGCTTATCTGTTTAATGATCCATCAAATATCCACATTCAGTAATTGTCGGTGGGACACATATTTTAATAAACAATTTATGTTTTATTACATAATTAGTTTAAAACACATTTAATTGACAATGATGTGCATTTGGTACAGCCTGCATAACCTTTATTAAGTCATTGCCAAAATAAAAATGTGCAATCCATTAATTTTCTTTAACCATTAACTTTACAGGATGCTTCACTCTATCAGGTAGTAGTTGAAGCAGTAGAAGACTTACTGGTAAGTTTTGTTTATTTCTATATTTTGAACAAAAAAATACTTATTTAAATATGTAGCATTCATTTGGGATAATTTGGGATAACTACTGTAGATTCCTAGGAGGGGTATCAATTAGTGGTGCTTCACTGCTGCTAATAGTTTTACCAGGGCCTATCCTATTAGCTCCATTGCTGGTGCCCCTTAGCCCCACTAACCAATGTTAGCATAATCCCCAATAAGAAGCTACTGGACCCACAAAAACACATGTAGCAAATTTAATAGGATGAGAGAGAAATTTAATAGGATGAGAGATTCAGAAAGTGAGAGATTTGGTAAGAATTTTTTAGCTAGAGATTACCATTAGCCAAAGATCCCAATTGCTAAATACTTACAGCTTGTATAGTTGCTCTCAACCCAACAGCTGTCCTCTCACAACATGATCACTTAATCTACAATATAAACAGTTTACTGTCATTTAATTTCTTATACTCAACAGAAAAACGGGGGTCTAGTTGATTGTACCCTTGAGGGACTTACTGGAATTAACTTGGTAAGTTTATAGATATAATTGGCATCTGTTTTTGACCATGGGTGGAATTAATGCTAGAATATCTTTACAAGTATTGCTAATGTCCTTAGGGAAAGTATCTAATGTTTTGCTAAAGGCAACTTAAATGCCACGATGGGTAAATTATAAGGGGTAGTAATGTGGGCTTCAATTTAGACAGATATCTGATTAATTGTTACCAACTTGCCCATAAAACCTGAATCAATGCTAGAATTGTATCCATACCGGGAAGCATGGTAGAATTATACAGCTACAAGACTGAAAAGTAGACTCGGAATACAGAAATTGCACAAGAGGGCATATACTGTATAAGTAAACAAATAAACACAAAGGCCCTGATTCTAATTGATTTGGTAAGATGAGTCCTTGTAACGCCACCCCGGCACTTACACATCCCACCCACACACACCCACTGCCGTTTCCCCTCGCATGTGCCCGCACCCGGGAAAATCGTTCAATGGTTGGCGACCATCAAATGATTTCTTCAGGGCTCACAAATATAAATTAGTGGATACTGACTTATATTTGTGGGCTTCCAGCCAAAGACAGGGTGGGCGGCTGAAGTCATGTGACGTCAGATGCCCTTCCTCGGCACACTGCATCACGCCGCCATTTACATGGAGATGACCAGCATTTGCATGGAAACACCCATGAAACACTGGGCATTCCCATGGGAGACTCCAGCATCCACTACCCCAAGCCCCCGGCCCACATTGCTCCATGTAAACAGCTCAGCGACTATGCAAATCGTCGAAGCTGTTCACCCAGCGACCCTGCACATGTGCATAAACCACTATGCGCATGCGCACAAGAAAAACATTGTTCCCCTGTGCGAACGCGCCGGGGACCAAATCAATTACAGTGAGCTCCACAGTGTATTTTCATGACACTGCCTAGTCCATTCTAGGTGAAGGGAAATAACACATTCTGGGCCCTTTTTGTTTTTTAGAATTTCTATCAAGTAAGTATATAACCATACATATTGCAAAATAGAAGAATCCAAAAATATGTTAATGTACACTCATGCGATTAAAAGAAGAATCTATACTGTCATTGTAATAGCATTACGGTGTTTCTCAACCTCGGCCACCCCCCAACAGTTCATGTTTTCCAGGGCACCCGGCAGGTGCACAGGTGCACTCATTATTCACGGACACATTTTTAAAGATTCACAGGTGGAGTTAATTATTTCACCTGTGATTCTGTGTGGAGACCTGGAAAACATGCACTGTTGGGGGGGCCCTGAGGACCGAGGCTGAGAACTACTGATTTAACATCAGATTCTACATTCCTTTATTTAGCACATTCTAGAAGATAATAAATAGAATCTGATTGGTTGCTATTAGCAACATCAAATCTTAAATAGAACTCACATCTTATGTGGGGTATACACAGAACAATTTGGCCCAAAATGACCCAATTTAAATACAATCTTAACCGATTGTATGTAAATTGGTTATGTTTAGGGCCATTTCAGATCTGATCCCGATCCGATGCGCGGCCCCGCCGGTCTTTAGGTCATTTATCAGATCCTACCTGCAGCAGGTAGGATCTGAAAAACGACCATTCAAGTGGGTACGGGTCGCGATTGGATCGCGATCAGATCACATGCAGTTCTTGAGTGGGTTGTAGGCTCCACCAGATCGTGAGTGGGTCGCTCGATCATCTTATGACCCGCTCACGATCTGCATCGTTGTGGTATGTACCCAGCATGAGTAAGTTTACCCCAAATTGGTTATCCACGTGGGTTTAGGATGATGGTATAATTAAATATGATAGATCTGTGTAATAATCAGATCAAATGTATCCAATTTGCATCTTTCCTAAATTTGTCTGCACATGTGTGTGTAAAATGCTGTGAAAGCAGTGAAATAATTGCAACTCATATTTTTTATCTCTGTTGAGAAAATGAATCAAAGCTTGGAGAGAGACAAAATGGAGAGAGGCAAAGTATCCACCAGCCAGCTGCAGTCATTTTTCAAACACACCATGTAAAATGACAGAAGCTGCATGCGAACACCCTGTGTTTCCTGGGCGTACCCACGAAAATGCTGGGTGTGCCCAGGAAACCGCTGGGCATCCACATATGAATTGGGGCGGCTTCCTGCCTTCCGGGGACTGGCAGCTGCCATCACCAGATGTCAGCTACCCACCTTGTTCTTGGACCATGGCGCTGCTAATCTAATTCACCAGAGAGTGACTTAGATTAACGTGCACTTCAGAAATTATTCGATTGTCGATGACCATCTAATGATTTTGGGCACGCACTCAAGCCTGTGAATGGATGATTATGCAAAACATCCATTTGCAGGCCTGCGGGGACATTCAGCAGGGAGTGGGCATTTGCCTGCCCGGCGGGTGGCGTTAGTTGGAACGCAAAGCCGCAAAATACTGCTGTTTTGTGAATCAACCAGAATAGTGTATCTCTCCACATTACCTCTCTATAGGCTGCAGCTCTCCCTAATATCACTATCTGTCCGTACAACCTCATATCTAGAACACTGAACAAAATATCAAGGATTTATACCCCTTTCACATCGCACTTTTAAAACGGTATATTGCCGTTTTTTTTCCATTTTAAAACGTTTAAGGCTGCAATGTGAAAGTGCCAGAGTTGATTTACCGGTTAAAGTTAACTGGTATTTCAACATGGTTATAAAGCAGAGTCCTACACGTTTCAAAGACCTTTTTTTTGGCAGTTTGAACAGCTCTATTTCAATGGCTTGAAACGTGTCCCTTGGGGGTTAAACGGGTTGAATGTTTGAATGGTATTAAATGATTTTTAAAACGGTTTTCACCTGCAATGTGAAAGGTCTCAAGGCTCAGACCCGTTTTAAAGTCCCATTTAAGAATACTGTGTCATTACCCATTTCTGCAATGTGAAAGCAGTATTACATTGAGAAATTAAATTCAAGTCACCTACTCAGTAAATATTACGCATGTTTTTCTCTAGGATGGAACTAAAGAAGCTGTTTCAAATGTTGCAAAATCACTTAATCCACTTTTGGACAGTTGTCTTGTGAGTAATATTTTCATGATTTTCATTTATAGACTGAAGTTAATCAAGTGACCAGTAATTAGTCTACATTTTTAAATAAATGAATAAATATACAGTATGTACAGCATCCATTAACTGCATGAGAAACAGCATTGTTCTGAAAACTGCTCTGTGATTGGTTCAGCCTAGCAAATTGTGGGTCCGCTCCTGATATTTGGCTTATATTTGCTCGCCTTGCCCATCATGACAATTTCAATATATGCTGTACATCATTAGGGAGATTATGTCTTTGGTGGAGAATATAGTAGATGCTGGCGAATCAAGATTCCAAATACATACAAACATATTGCCACTATATCGTGCTATCAAATGCTCCAGCAACCATACTGTCAATTATTAGATTTTAACACTACTGGAGCCAGGGTGAAATTCACAGAGTCTATATAAGTATACACATAAGTAAACGGTTTTAACTTGTATTTAAGGACTCTGATTTATAAAATATCTTTTTTTAATATTCACACTTCTAACTCCGTAGTAACAATAATTAGTTTTATGATACTGGTATCCGAGGAAGACGTGATATATATTCTGCATACAGTTCTGCACTGCACATACAGTATATAAGACCGCTGGATCTCATCGCTTTCTCTAAGCCCTTTCATCTGTCAATGTTGTGTATTGTGCCCTGGTTCTGGATGAGCCTAAAAACGTTCCTGGTCTTAAGTGTTAGACAAAGCAATTGTTACAGTAGCTGTCAGTAGTATTTCCCAAATAAAGGGGTTCATGATTTAGTTCTATACAAAGTAACAGAGAGGGATGGAGGATTTAAATCACCCAGGCCTAGACTAATCCGGGGGCCTGCAAGTGACTAGGAGGTCACTGTCAGCGCACTGATTGCACAATAGGGCTTAGGCAACACCCACTTATAGCGGTTACGGTACATCTGTTAGACCAGACTTAGGTCTACAGTCATTAGGTCGACCCCGGAAGTTCGACTGGCCCCAAAGTCGACAGGGTTAAAGGTCGACATGGGTCAAGGTCGACATGACTTAAGGTCGACATGGGTTTAGGTCGATAGTCATTAGGTCGACATGAGTTTTTCACTGTTTTTGACCCGAATGTCGACACAGTCGACATGGACACAGTTGAAGTTGAACCGCAGCCCTTCACGAGCGAAGCACATGTTGGCTCAAAAGCCAGTGAAAAACTTATCTCGACCTAATGACTGTCGACCTAAAACCACGTCGACCTTGGCCCATGTCGACCTTAAGTCATGTCGACCTTGACCCATTTCGACCTTTAACCCTGTTGACCTTGGGGCCAGTCGACCTTCCGGTGTTGACCTAATGACTGTCGACCTAAGTCTGGTCTGACAGATGACCGTTTCCCCTTATAGCACCAGGGCCTAGAGTTGCTATTGATAATGTTGTCTATCTTTCATTACTAACTACAAAAAAAACCAACAAATAATCTTTCTATAGGCAACAAGTGGACTCTTACGAGGTGTTGGGGACACTATTTGCAGCCTGGTAAGAATGATGTTCTGCTTTTTAAAGTACCGTGTTTTCTATATTGTGTACAAACTTTTTGTTTCTCTGCTTTATGTATATTGATGCTACTGACCACACTTATACACATACTGTAGCTCTTTTTTTCTGTATGCCTGTACAAGTTGTTTGAATAAAGTGATTTTCCAGTGTGTTATGGCTGCACCAGCTGTTACTGACCATGGAAAATTACCCAAATGCATCATGTGCTCCAATACTTGTGTAAATGCTTAATGAATGTGGCAAAACACACCCAATAGTAAATAGCAAATATTCAAAGATACTGCATGTATTTTGTTTCAGTATAGCTGTTTACTTTGCTACAAATACTTAACAATTTTTACCATTTAATATATTGTCTCCTTTTCAAATGTATGTTGACAAATTATGCACAATATTTTACAGGTAGACACTCTTGTAAAAAACAAATGCTTGGAAGGCATCAAGGTACAGTATGCAAAGCTTTGCTATATTAATGTGACAACCCTCAGTATAGCAGTACACTTAGCAGTACGCTTGTTACTCAAACTTGTACCTACATTTGATGTTTCCTCTCTGGGAGAAGCCCGGAGGGGGGGAGATGAAGGCAGGTGGAGATGTAAGCGTGGGGACCGACTCTGTGCAGTAAAATTCCACAATGCACATGTATTTGAATAGTGTGGGACAAAAACTAATGCAGTTACAGTACCACAGAAATGCATCACTAGGCCCCACCCCCTATGTTTGCAAATTATGTTATTATTCTCCCCATTCTGCCCACTTCACTAGGAGGTGGGCGGGTGGCAAGGCCGGATCAATGCTGGTCAGGGCCCAGGGACATTGACTTTGTGAGAGCCCCCACAAGTGAAATCCCTGCCACACACCAACACCTTCCCCCCCCCATCTTGGCCCTGTCCCAATTCCCCTCAGTGTTGGCCCTGTTCCAATTCCCCACAGTGTCAGCCCTGTCCCCCTTTCCCAGTGTCAGCACTGTCACCTTTCCCAAATTTGAGCCCTGTCCCCCTTTTTCCAAGTGTTAACCCTGTCACCCTTCCTCAAAGCCACCTGTGTCAGCCATCATGCAGGGCCTGTCAGTGCCCACTGCTGCTGCTCTCTATCAGCCCCCCCCCCCCACCCGCCCCCCGTCCCGTCACAGCCAGCTTGTCCCCTCCACACTGCAGTGTGTTCCCCAGGAGGTGGAGCTTCAGTTAGTCAGTCACAGTGCAGCCTGCTGAGCAGAGCGCCTGGTCTAGAACACATAGGGAAAGTAGCGATCAGTATCAGCACAGCCCTCTCCCTCTGTGTCCTAGACTCAGCCCTGCAGGCTACGCTGTGACAGACAGATGGCTGGGGAGCACAGTGCAGCATGGAGGGGACACGCTGTCACTGGATGTGGGGGGGATGGGGGAGTCCGCAGTGTATATGAGGGACTCTAATGTGTGGGAGTCCCAGGACGGCTACACCTTTCACCCCTCCTTTAATCTGACCCTGGTGGGCAGAGACTGCAAGTCAAGTGTGTTCTTACCTAGACACAAGTTAAGTTTCTGGTTGCTGCGTCATGTTGTTCAAACAATAAAAGGGTCCAAAGCGAGTTACTGCTGTAGTATTGGCACCTGCACATAAATTACACTGCAAAATCATCAATATTTTGTAATAATGATGGACCACACATGCACACATGAGAGACACTTCTTCATTCGGAGAATGCGATGGCGGGTGGCATTACAGTAAGAAACAGCCAGATCCAAACTCCTTTTTTCTCAAAAATAGCTTTTATAATGGAATATAGGAATTTTGACCCACAAGTTGTTATTGCTCAGTTTTAACTTGACGGATTGAGATGAAACAATGTGCAGGCTAAGTAGTTTTTGTGACTTGGAACAAACAAACATACACAAGGACATACCCACAGGAAACACACATGAGGAGAGTATGCTGCCCCAACCGGCTGTTAATTAGGTGACTATGGCACCATCCAAATGTCTAAATGTGACCACCTCTGCTTTATCCCATGCTGGAGATTGACTTATGGCGACAACAATCGCAATCCCGAGTATCTAGGCAGAGCTGTAACTAGGGTGGTGCAGACAGTTCGCCCATACAGGGTGCCAATTCCCTGGGTGGGGGCTATCCTGCCTCCACTCAGGTTTATCAATGTTTATGCACCACTGGCCCGCCACTAGCTGCTGTCTATTGCCTACTGTAATGTATAATAGTTGTGGTATGTATAATATTATACAGATGGAGCCCTTTTCTTTCATTGCCGGTGCTCTCCAGAACGTCCCCGCTGGCGAGTGCTGACGGAGAGGGACTCCATTAGACTGGGACCCGCGAGCGTCTCACACGTGTGTGTGTGTGTGTGTGTGTGTTTGTGTGTGGGAGTAGGTGGGTGTGAAAGTGTGGCATAATATGTAAGGGGGGCTTTGTACAGTGTGACAATATGGCATACTGTGTAAGGGGGATTTGAACGTTGTGGCATAATGTGTAAGGAGGGTTGTACTATCTGGCATAATGTGTAAGGGACCTTACTACTGTGTGGCATAATGTGTAAGGGGCATCACTTCTGTGGCATAATGTGCAAGGGGCATTATTACTTCTGTGGCATAATCTGTAAGTGCACTACTACTGTGTAGCAAAATGTAGTACTACTGCTGTGTGGGGTAACAGGTATAAGGGACACTGGGCCTTATTCTAATTCACTCTCAGAGGCAAATTCCTTCTTAGCTGGACAAAACCATGTGCACTGCAGAAGGGTAGATGTAACATATGCAGAGAGATTTAGATTTGGATGAGTTAATTTGTTTCTGTGCAGGGAAAATACTGGCTGCTTTATTTATACACTGCAATATAGATCTCACTTTGAAGTAAAACCCCACCCAAATCTAATTGTCTCTGCACATGTTACATCTGCTCTACTTACAGTGCACATGGTTTTGTCCAGCTAAGAAGGAATTTGCCTCTAAGAGTGAACTAGAATAAGGCCCACTATGAGGTTACTACAGTGTGGCTTTGCCTCTTCTCCATGAGATCACACCCATGTGGGGGGATACAACTTTGGCTCATGCTGTCCCTATTTAAAATATAGGATGGCATCAATGCTATTTTCTGGCACAGGCACCAAAATGTCTAGTTGCAGCTCTGGACCTTGGTATGCCTTAATTTTCAGTGTTCTGTGTACTAGGGTTGTTTGAAACCTACAGTATGTTGTCAGCTGATGTATAATAGAGCACAGAAAATAGGATATGCCACTTACAGTATGCCATGCCATCACTGTGTCTGCCCCCTCACAGAACTTACTGTACTGTATATGGGAGGAATTTAGGTCACACTGTTAGATATGTTATGTTAGAATGTAGTTTCTATGAACCTCTGCATTTAATCACTTTTTTGTGTTTTATTTTAGGAAGCGCTTTTAGATACAACCAACAGTTTGGTAAATATTCCTACATGTTTCATAACTCCATACCTTCCAACATTTCAGGGACCGTGGCCTAAGAAAAGGCGATATACAGTGTATATATATAGAGAGAGAGAGAGAGAGATCCAAAAGGAGGACCGGCACTCCGTTCTAAGAGTAATTTTGCTTGCTGCGGTGCCTTCCAATAATTAGTGACAATCCCAAAAGCAATGGCGGCACTCGGTATATATATATATATATAAAGATTGGTGAGGTCCGGCACACTCCTGTTGGTTCAGCTGCCCTGGTGCCCTTCCAACGGTCAGTTGTAGGAATAAAAGAAAGGCTGGCACTCTGGGGACTTGTATAAAAGTGCTATATTTGAAAGCAAAAAACGACCTTTCAAATATAGCACTTTTATACAAGTCCCCAGAGTGCCAGCCTTTCTTTTATTCCTATATATATATATATATATATATATATATATATATATATATATATATATATATATATATATACATACAAGTGAGGTAGAGGGCAGCACTCTATAAAAATATTATTACGGTCTTACGCCATTACTCGGTACATGCCTCATCATTAGGGAAAGTGTCTATATGTATATATTGAATATAGAAACACACACAGGGGGTTATTCTGGTTCACTTGCAAAGGCACAATCACTCTCTAATAGACAAAACCATATGCACTGCAGAAGGGGCTGATGTAACATGTGCAGAGAGAGAGTTAGATTTGGTGGGGTTTGTACTTCAAACTGATATCTATATTGCAGTGTAAAAATAAAGCAGCCAGTGTTTACCCTGCACAGAAACAATAAAACACCCAAATCTACTCTCTCTGCACATGTTACATCTGCCCCACCTGCAGTGCATATGGTTTTGTCCATTACAGAGTTTGCGAGTGAACTAGAATAACCCCCACAGTGTGCTGACGATGGCACCATAGTGACGGAGGTGTGGCTCATGATCACAGGCATTCCCGCAAAGACACATCCCCATATTTGGGTGTCACGTTCCTTTTTGTGAACGCGCAGGAGTCCAGACTTGCTATGTGACACTGTTGGGAAGTATGAAAGTGTACTAGAGACACTAGGCTGGGACTTTGACTACATTCTGTGCAGTTAATCACAATCTTGCTTGAAAAAATACTCACCTTATACAGTTCATAGTAACACCTATGTATAGAAACCCTTGAATAAAATGTAGCTCTTTTGTTATATATCCAGGGGCGTAACTATAGCACTGCAGCCCCCGCGACCGCGAGGGGGGGGGGGGGGGCGCTGTGCATGTGCGGGCGCCGGGGCTGCAGTGCTATAGTTACACCCCGCTGCCCCGCCGCCATCCCCCGCAGTCTTTACCTGTCAGTGTCTTCTTCAGTACGCGCTGGTCCCGGCTCCCTTCTTCTGCTGTGAGGACCACAACAAAATGTCCACCCCAATGTAGCAGACAGTTCTCTGAAACTGTCTGCTGCATGGGGGCGGACATTTTGTGGTGGTCCTCATAGCAGAAGAAGGGAGCCGGGACCAGCGCGTACTGAGCGTAGGTAAGACTGCGGGGGGTGGGGGGGATTGCATGGGCAGCGAGGCGGGGGTTGGTGCGGCGGGGCGGGCGAGGGTTGGTGCGGCGGTGCGGGCGGGGGTTGGTGCGGCGGGGGGGGGGCGCCCAAAAGCTAGTTACGCCACTGTATATATCTTTAAATTACTTCTCCGAGGTATCACATTAAACTATAACTTTGTTCTCTGTATCTTTTATATTTTTCAGGTACAAGGAAATATAGCACAAGGCATAGGTTCTCTTATATGTGATGTAAGGAACTGTAGAATAAAAAAAAAATGTTTACAAACTGGTTAATAAACCCTTTGCATGCCAAAATCTCTGTGAGAGATGTACAAACTATCCACTAAATTTGCCAGCGTCACTCACATTTGTTATATAAATTCCAGTAAAAAAATGTAGCGCAAAAAAAGTGGATTTCCTATATAAGGCAACATTACAGGTCATTATGATGAATAAAAAAGGCTGCTTGGCAATTTTCACACCTATTTTAAACAAAAGGTTTTGTCGGCACTCAAAGGGTTAAGTGTAATTCACAGTTAAAGACCCTAATGGGTGGGATACTGGATCATTTATGTGACTGGCGATCTGGCACTTTTGGCAAATGCCAGAAGGGCCGATGACATCATGGGCCGGTCTGACCATGCAAAGAGACCAGGGCTTGGCCAAGCAGCTTAGCCTCCTATCACTCTGCTGAGTTGTCTACTGTAGCACCCAGAGGTAGGGGACAAGCAGCCTCACCTCCTGGTGTTCAGCTTTGCCACCCCAAATACAGAGAAATTGAGTCATACTGCGAGGCTAGGCCCCCGTAACTCGTGGCATGCACCTGTGAGCCATGACATGCCCCACTGATCATGCACAGTACATTGCCAGGGCTGTTTAATAGTCCCAATATGTCCCTGATCAGAGATACTGACGTCTCGTACTGCCATCGCAATGTTCGCTTGTTCACATCACCGTAGAATATGCTATAGTAAAATGAATAATTTTCCTGTGTGCATACCGCACATCTTTTATGTTTGGCAGAGTGGGACATGCCGCGCCTGCTCCCAATAAGGGGGCTGGTCTTCAGTAAGAGGGGCTGCACAAAAAAGGCAGTGGCCAGGTGACAAGAACCCCGTTTTCTGAGCCTGAGCATCTCCCGGCTCTTCTCACCGGCTCCCCTCAACCGCCTCCCTCCCCAGGACTCTGTGACCCGTGGAAGGAACATATTTACTTTTATTTTCTTCTCTGTGAAGAATTGTAATTTTATATTCCTACTGTAATATGTACTTATTTCTTTACACAGTTTAATAAAAATCAGCTGGATGTGGTTAAAGTTAAAAAGATCCTGGTAAGATTTCATTTTTATCCACAGTTTTTGTTTTTATATTGTAATGATCTACATGCACAAGAGAAACTACTATTTATTTTACTCCCAAATGGTTTGAAAGACAAGAACTACACATATTGCTATAACACTGGATTATATTTTATTCTGCAAATTATGGAACTGATGCAGAGTAGGTTCCAAAACTGTAGTAGTAAAATACACTTAACATTACTGAAAGCAAATGAGCGTATTGTCGCCCATATATGCACAGTTTAAGTTAAATATAAAATTGCCTTTTGAAAGGCTAAAACAGTATATGCACCCACTTAATGCTAGAGACACACTAGAACAGTTCCAATCCACTTGCGTCCATGCCACAAACCTTTTAACTACTGTGAAACAAATACATTTGTTACTAGAAAACAACTATCCCTCTTAAAAGATCAAATTAGCTTAAGGACTTAAGCATATTCTCTATCAGAGCAATGGAGAAGGTTGGCTTCAAAGGCCATAGCCAAAACGTGTCGTGCCTCTCTTATTTAACATTGAATCTGACATACAGTCTAGTGCAGTGTTTTTCAACCACTGTGCCGTGGCACACTGGTGTGCCTTGAGCTGTTCTCAAGTGTGCCCCCCAGATCTAGAGATGCCCAAACCAGTCAGTCAAACCAGCCCAAACCAGCTAATGTATTTTCATTTTGTTACCTGTGGGGACCAGTGTGATTGTTTTTTTTTATATGGGGGCCAATAAGTGTTTTTTTTTTCCTGTAGGGGCCAATATGTTTTGCCCTGTGGGGATCTTATGGTGTGCCTTAGCAATTTTCAAATCTTGTTTAGTGTGCCGCAAGGTAAAAAGGTTGAAAATCACTGGTCTAGTGTCTGTGTGGTCACTGAAGCACTGCCATCTGTTGGCAGCAAAGTGAAACTACGGGTGAAATGTAATAGGAATGGAGAAAGCGGCAATCATTTATACTGCAAAACCAGTTTGATTTTGCAGTGTAAATGATTGCTGCTTTAAAAAACTGGTGATTTCTTACCAAATCTCTCACTTTCTGAATCTATATATATATATATAGATATATATATAGATATATATATATATATATATCTATATATATATAGATATCTATATATATATCTATATATATATATATATATATATATAGATATATATATATATATATATATATATAAATAAATGTACAGGCTGTTGATACTTTAATAGCACCACAGAGCCTGATGAAAATGTCCTGAATGACACTGGACGTTGCTCTGTGCTATTAAAGTATGTTTCTACTGTCTTTGGATGGAGTGTCGCAAAATCTGTATGTTGATGTGATTTGTCCAGTGAGGGTACCCACGCTGCTGCATTTATTCAGAGGCTGTGCAGGACAATGGTGTGTGTGAAACTAACATTATTCTGTTTATTTCTAAACCAAGAGAAAATTGTCCTAAAAAACAGTATTAGTAAAAAAAATATAGATATTTTCGTTTTAACTAAAATGGTCCTGATAATGAAATGCATTTGTGAATTGTTTATTTATTTATCAATTTATTTGTTCTACCTTAATGGAGAGAACACAAAGTTAGATGTGTTGTCAACCGTTGCCCTCAGTATTGTTTTTTTCATTATCAATTTTTTTAAACTGTAATCTAAAACGTTTATACTGTTCATAGCATTTGTTTTTGTTTTTTAATCTTACTCATTTCTTTTCAAGAGTTCTACTACTTGCACTATATTTGCACCGCTTCAAACTGTAGCACCTGGAGAAACCGTAAGACATAAAATATGTTGATGACTGTTGTATGTGCACAGGCAGATTTGACCTACTGTAAAATTTTCAAAAAGCTCAAAAGCACCCTTACGCTATATATATATATATATATATATATATATATATATATATATATATATATATATATTCCGTTCTTATCCCATCATTACTAGTTATTTATGGAGCCTACACAGAGAATATTTGGCTATTCAAATCCATCCCTGTCCCAGTGGAGCTTATATATATTTATATATATTTCCTACCACATGTACACGCACACATATTTACACTAGCCTTCATTTTGTGGGAGTCAATTAACCTACCAGTATATTTTTGGATTGTGGGTGGAAATCGGAGTACCCAGAGGAAACCCATGCAAGTATGGGGAGAATATACAGGGTCACGGTTGGAATCGAATCCATGACCTCAATGCTGTAAGGCAGTAATACTACCATTATACACTATACTACCATTATACACTATGTATGTACCCGGTACATTATCATACAGTACAGTAATGGCCCATTTATTAACATTATATTGACAAACGTAATGTTTTCGCACTCTTTACACATTATTTTAGTTTCACTTAAATGTATCAACCATGAATTGTAGAGGTTTTCGCAAATTTCTCCTCATAAACCTATTTTTCGCATTTTCATAGAAAGTAGATCACATTTCACATAATGATACCAGGAAATGTGATATACTCATATTTACTAAACTTGAATTGTAAAATGAATTCAGAATGATGCCTAGTGATAATAACGCCACTTCTTAGTGGCATTTTCCATGATTGTGTGTCTAAACATGTGATAATGCTGTTCTATTAGCCTATTATAGCAGCCCCCTTTTTGTATGTTTAATACTCAGGGGGAATAGAGACCATTTATTATTGTTGCCTAGCAAGTCTGCCTCTGTATGTGGGAGAGATTCTTGCAGCTCCTTCACTTCCTTGTCCCCCCTGCTGTTGTCAGGGACTGGAATGTATAGCGGGACTTGGAGCACAGGAAGAGTGTTCATACCTCCACTATCCACGTTGGCATGGAGTTGATTTTCTAAAGTGTGGCGAGTGCAGGGAGCCACCGAGAAAGAAGCGTGGCAAGCGCAGCGTGCCCCGCAAGGTGAAGCTGTCGATGTGGATAGTGGGGGTATGAACTGGCCAGGGGGGTGCGTTACGCGTCCGCTCACCATGCTTCAGGTTGCCGTGGATAGTGGGGGTGTTTCAGCAGGAACACATATCTGACAGGGGCGCTGACTACACTGGCCGCAGGAACACTACGCTACTTCTGACAGGGATGCTGACCACGCTTACTACACTAGCGGAAACACTACGCTACTTCTGACTGACTACGCTAACTATGCTGGCTGCGCGAACACTACGCTGATTCCGACAGGGACGCTACGCTAACTACATAACGGGCGCTGTGCTATTACACAAGTACCAAAAAAATTATATATATATATATATATATATATATATAGAGGAGCACAGCACCTTCCTCTGACTACCAATCAGCTGCCAGCTCCTGCTCCTTACATGCATAGGGCTGGTGATCTCCCTCTCTCCCCTGTCGTCCCCCTCGCTCCTCCTCGCTGCTGCCTGAGCCTGGAATGTACAGTACAACAGGACTGGAAGCACAGGCAGAAGAGCTCACTGTGATTGTACACTAAACGGGCATTCTCCTGCCTGGGCACCGAGTCCTGCTGTACATTAACATACACGGCAGCAGCGCAGGGGAGGAAGAGGGGACGGAGGGAGAGACGGAGCTGGCCTGATGTATGTGTATCACTGTATTATAATTGCACTGGTTTATAAAATATATGTTGGGAGCACCTGGCCCCTCTTCTACGAATTGTACCCCTCAGAACAGCTCTGAGTTGTTCTGAGGCTAGCACCGCAGCTTGCAGCGCAGCAAGCAGGATAACATACGGGGGAAAGTAAATTGTCAGGCATGCGCAGTAGGATCCTGGGACATAGCATTGCGATAAAAGCAGGGGAGAGCAAGGAGCTGGATTTGCAGGGACAGGGCTTTTTCGCAAGCCCTGTCCTGCCCGGTTAAAAATGATAAATTCATGCGATTTTAAAGAAAATCGCAATGCGAATATTATTTATTATCACCTTCTGATTGCTATTTATTTGACAGTTTTGATAAATGGGCCCCTTATGCGGGGTACACACCAGGACGACCCGCTCACGATGCACATCGTGAGCGGGTCGTCAGTGTCTCGTCCGACCCGCCCACGATGACGCGGGGGGGCACGACCCGCTCACGATGTGCACCGTGAGCAGGTCCGATCCGATGGCGACCCGCACCCGGCTGTATGGTCGTCATTGAGATCCTACCTGCAGCAGGTAGGATCTCAATAACGACCGACCCGCGGGGACGCGCATCGGATCGGTATCGGGCCACACCCGGTCAGAAAAGGGCCCAATCAGCACACAATCTACATCCAATTGATCGGAATTGGATCTAGATTGTGGGGATCGGGCCCTAGTCGTCCTGGTGTGTACCCAGCATTAGTCAGTTACAGTATACTGTAGATATAGTAGAACTAGGAGTCACATGATTGCATTCAGTTAACTGTCAGTGACACACAAGTATGTTGTTTGTATCATTTATAAATATATATTGTAACTATTTAAATTGTTTTCATGTTAAGCCTGAACATTGTATCCATACTGTATAATTGCCTGATATTTTCCAGAGCTCAGTCGTTCAAACACTTCAGGACGTGCTTCAGAACCAAGTGAACTGCTTGATTGGAGACCTTATGGTAATTATTTCTTATGGATATTTAGGTCCTTCTTTATTTATTCTTTAACACTCTTATAATCTACAGGTCAGATAAATTAGAAATAACCCCACTTAAACTGACTACTGGTTCCCCATAAGTCCCAGAGTACTTATCCATGTGTCACATGATTAATCACCCAGTTAGTGAAAATATATACAGATAGAATACAGCAATGAATACAGGTAAATACAAGTAAAAAGGTTTAGAGAATGCAGCTGTGCCATCCAAATGGAATGTGGTCAGAATCACAGCGGACAGGATACCTACAGACTCAATACAGATGCTGGCTTTTAGACTGCCTGAAGACCGTAGCTGGAATGCCAACATAGATTAGGATGCTGGCATTGGAACTCTGTATGCCGGCATCCCGAATATTTGTATGTGGGGAGTGTTAGCATGACCCCGGGTGGGGAAATGTTTAGGCACTGGGGGGGGTCTTAGGGTCAGTGCTGTCTTTCCTATTGGACTTAATGGGCAGTTGCCCAGGGGCCCAAGGATTCTATGGGGTCCACTGCCCACCCCAATGGGGAAGATGGCACTGCCCCGGGGACCTGTTGAGGCTGCGGTGGCAGGCATCGGGGTCCGGGCAACGGTGGCTGAAAGCTTGTAGCGCTGCGCTGTTTTCCAGGTGGGAAGGAAGCGCTGTTGAATTTGAAAAGACTGGCCTCACAATGATTGGCTGAATTCTCTCAGCCAATTAACATCCGGCTAGACTTCCCGCACTTCCAGCACTTCCCGCCCACCAAAATAGCGCTACAAGCTCCTATCCCCACCCGGGGGCGGAGCTAGGGGACAAGAGGACTTTGTATTTGGGGGTGTATTAGGAGGTGGGGCACTAGGAGGTGGGGTACAAGGGTTAGGGTTAGGCACTAGTGTGGAGGGTTAGGCTGCAGGGAGAGAGGGTTAGGGGGAAGGTAAGTATATTTAACAGACCCTATGGAGACTCACTCCTTCATCCAAACAAGGCTATCGACACACTTCACAGTAAATAATTGTGTGCCTAGGCAACCTGGTGTGCTGCAAGGCTCTTGCGGGAGTTTTCTTGGTTCTATGGCCAACATGATCAACAAAACCAGTGCTAGTGGCTGCCAATCATAACACATGTGGACAATCAGAAGCATAACTTTTTTCTTAGGTGTGCTGTGGAAAAAATGCTGAAAAAATAGTTTGGGATATTTGTTTTTCAGCTAATAATGATGTCATACATTTTTTATGAAACAAGCCCTGTTTTACTATGTTTAGTCAAAGGTTTTTGCCCCCAAATTCTAAAGTAACAATTTTAACAGCGAAATTAGTATGTCCTTGAAACACAGATGATTCATAAATCCATTTCATTTTATCCTGAAGGCTACAAGACTTGACATAAGTTTCTAGGGATTTAAATGAGTGAGAAATGGTTTGAATATTGTAAATTCAAAAATAGATTCTTAGACTCACTGGCATAACTAGGGCTCCACAGCCAAAGCGGTGGCAGGAGGGAGCAGGCTCCATAGGGGCACAGGGTCCCAGCACGGTAACCTGCAGGAGCCAGAGGACAGATACAGGAGGAGGCGAGGTGGCACCTGGGCAGTGTGAAGGGGCTGGGGGTGCAGCGGAGGAGCAGGCAGTCCGCAGTGTGAGTGGACACTGCGGACAGCGACTACAGAATTTGAAAATGTAAAAGAGAGGTTGGCTGCTGTCTCTCAGCCAATCAGCAGCCTATCTTTTGAATTTTTAAATTCTGCCGCCGCTGTCTGTAGTGTCCACTCACTCAGTGCTTCCCGGACACTGTGGACTACCCACTCACCCAGGTACCACCTGCCTCCCCCTCTGCCTGTAGGGGGGGCACCAGAGACTGTCTTGTGGGGGAGGAGACATTTTCTAGTTACGCCACTGCTTAGATTTTAACTTTTCTACCTTTCTTTGGGAATATTAATGTTGCCATAATTTTTTTAATGTGTATAAAATGTCATCTTGCTTATCTGTTATATTTATAAAATAAATAATCAATTTCACATCTTTTTTCATAATACACAAAGCACCCTTTGAAGGGGATGCAGTTAAAATCCCGGCGGTCGGGATCCCGGCGTTCAGAATCCCGACGCCGGAATCCTGACCGCCAAAATCCTGACACTTTCTCCCTCTGTGGGTGTCCACGACACCCCTGGAGGGAGAATAAATTAGCGTGCCGAGCGTAGCGAGGCACCGGGCCCGCTGCGTGGCGAGCGCAGCGAGCCCGCAAGGGGGGGGCAATCCACGTCCCCCCCTTGTCGGGATTTCGGCGGTCGGGATTCCGGCGTCGGGATTTTGAACGCCGGGATCCCGACCGCCGGGATTTCATACTGAATCCCTTTGAAGATTCATTTGTGATGGGCTGCTTGTCATTTTCATATGAAGTCATGTAATGATTATTCATTGTCT
The DNA here is from genome assembly GCF_055691185.1 of Crinia signifera. Taxonomy (NCBI): domain Eukaryota; kingdom Metazoa; phylum Chordata; class Amphibia; order Anura; family Myobatrachidae; genus Crinia; species Crinia signifera. The sequence continues at coordinate 54,848 of NW_028142150.1, forward strand.
GTCCATATTGAAATACTGAAGTACTCTATGTTCTGCATTTGCATTCTAACTCCATTATTCCCCAGCTTAAACATTAGGTGCTATTGATAGAGAGTGATAGGATTGGGGATGAGATGCTATCTGGCAATGCAATCGTTCTATAACATTTTAAAGCGCACTGGTCAGAGACACAGGTTAAATTCTTCTTATACACAGGTTATCTGCAATAGTGATTAAATAACTTCTTGCTATTGTTTTAATTACAGAAGGACAAGTCAGTTGTTGCTAGTTTGGGGAAACTTGTATGTACACTGGTAAGTGAAGAAAAAAATGATTTTCATGTCTACATATTTAACATTTTTTATAAGCTGTCACATAAATTACATCATAAAAAGGCTTAAAAGATAAACTGAAGTAAAAGTAAATGACTATAAATCAATATGTGGAGTATTTCCCTCACTTTCCTTAATAATGTTGATACAGGCTATTTTGAAACCTAGTATCAAAAGCCCAAAATTCCAATTTACTGTAACTCAGGGCCGGACTTGCATTAGGCCTGTGAGGCACCAGCCTAGGGGTGGCACATATTACAGTCCGCAGGCAGATGGGCTGTCTGTGAGTCACAAAGACCACTGGCAGCAGCATCGGATGGATTAAGAGGGCAACAGCATGGCCAAGCGGACAGCAGTAAGTGACAAGAGGCACAGCCACCAACATAATTAATGTCGGTGCCGTCGCTGCTTGTCACTTGCCGCTGCCCGATCAGCCATGCACATGAATTCTATTTCCACATTCTGGAGGTAGGGACAGCTGAGCTGAGCCTCCGGGTCATCCCTCCCTCCGGGTCCAGGAGGTAACCAAAAATATTGTGCCTAGGGGCGGCCTGACCCCTAAATCCTACCATGTAGTAACATGCACAGATGTAGGCTGCACTCATTAGTACCCAAACAATAGCTGTACAGTAGCAACAGTATCAATACTGAGATCATTGGCTCAAGTAAACCATTTCAAACTGAAACCAAATCACTGGGCAATGCTCGTTTGCCTCGGCGATAATGGCTACAGTGGTAAGGGTTAGTGAAACACTTCACTGTAGACTCATGAGACAGCTCACCCACGTTTTTGCTTTTTAAATAAACATTTTAAGAGTATTTTAGAGACAATTATACAGACTATTAAACAAGAGAAAGGAGATGGTGGCTATGCGCTCAAAGATCACAGCATGTAGGCTCGATAATACTTTGCGAAATAGAGGTTTTTCTATTTAAGCCGCAGTGGAATGTGGGTACTTATCCACATATAGAAGTGCACATAAAATCAAAAACAGACACTGCGCTAAAATAGAAAAATATATAGATATTTTTTAAATATAATTTTTATTGAAGCATTAAAAATTTGACATTGCATAAAATAATTTTTACAAATAAATATAAATACAAAGTAAAATACGACAAATAAAAAAGAAGCAACAGACAAACACATTTTGGGAATGCATTATAACCTTTGTAAACTTGTTAATTTTTTTACTAGGCCCATTTAGAGCAATCCATAACAAATAATGGAGCAGATGTATTAAGCCTTAACAAGAGATAAATGCAAGGATGATAAAGAGAGATAAACATCCAGCCAATCACCTCCTTACTGCCATGTTACAGCCTGTGTTTGAAAAAAGTCAGTAAGGAGCTGATTGGCTGGACATTTATCTCTCTTTATCACCCTTGCATTTATCTCTTGTTAAGGCTTAATACATCTGCCCCAGTGTTAGAGTCCTTTTAGCAAATTCATTAATAATTGCTATAACTAAGTGCATGCAGCAAGTCCCATTAGAAGGTTGGTAATTAGTTGTAAAATAGATAGAGAATAGTTTGTACCATTATCCCAATCCCAATCAGATGGAGATGCAGAAATATGGGTGGCCAACCAATGGTGACAATGAGTGTTGAAAGGCGGAGAAACGCGTAAGTCAGAGCTTTTTGTTCATTTCCTGGTACCAGTTCCTGCATCATCAGTGGTGACCATCTAGTGGACGGACCCAATGAAGGCATTACTGAGACAGCACTGACTAAAGTGGTGAATGATCTGGTAACTGCTAAGTCTAAAGGCCATTACTAACTACTTATTCTTCTAGATCTGACTGCTGCGTTTGACACTGTGGATCACACTCTTCTTTTACAAACACTACACTCCCTAGGTCTTAATGATACAGCCCTTTCCTGGTTCACATCTTACCTATCTGATCGCTCTTTCAGTGTTCACTTCTCTGACTCTACTTCCTCTTCACTACCTCTGTCAGTCGGAGTTCCGCAAGGCTCAGTCTTAGGTCCTCTGCTTTTCTCCATCTATACTTCCTCGCTTGGCAAACTAATCCGCTCTTTCGGATTTCAGTATCACTTATATGCGGATGATACTCAAATCTATCAATCAACCCCAGAGTTGTCACCAGTGATATTGGGCCGAGTCTCTGAATGTCTTCTCACCAACTTAAACTCAATATTTCCAAAACGGAATTACTTATATTCCTGCCAACTAAGAATACTTACCATCCTGACATCTCCATCACTGTTGACAACTTCACAATCTATCCTAACCCAAAAGCTTGTTGCTTAGGAGTCATCCTCGACCTGTCCTTTCTTCCCCACATTCAATCTGTCTCCAAATCATGTTACATGCATCTAAAACACATATCCAAAATATGACCCTATCTCACACAAGATACTACTAAATCTCTTATTCATGCACTCATTATATCCCGCATTGATTATTGCAATAGTCTCCTAACTGGTCTTCCCAAGAACAGACTCTCACCACTACAATCCATTTTAAATGCTGCTGCTAGGCTGATCTTCCTTGCAAGATGCTCATCGTCTGCTGATCCGCTCTGCCAGTCCCTCCATTGGTTATCTGTATCTTACCGTATTCAATATAAAACACTTCTGCTAGCATATAAAGCTATTAACCATACTGCACCAGCATATATCTCTCTACTTATCACAAAATATCTCCCATCTTGACCACTCCGCTCTGCACAAGATCTGCATCTCTCCTCTGCACGGATCACTAGCTCCCATTCACTATTACAGGACTTTCATAGGGCTGCTCCCATCCTATGGAATGCCCTTCCACGCACAATAAGACTCTCCACTAGCCTCCAAACTTTCAAGCGTTCCCTGAAAACTCACCTCTTCAGGCAAGCCTATCATATTTAAGTTCTACACGCATAACCCTCTGAGTCACTTATGTATTATATAGCTTCCCTTCTGGACTTGTAACTTGGTGGGACTGCTATGCTATTACTGATGCCTGTCCTTGTGTTTCCCTCCTATATCCCTATAGATTGTAAGCTTGCAGCAGGGCCCTCCTACCTCCAAGTCTGTCTGTTGTTACCCAGTTTGTTTTATCACTGTCTACTATTGTAAAGCTCCATGGAATCTGCTGCGCTTTATAAGAAACTGTAAATAAATAAAATTACTGGAGTGTTAGTCAGATCGAGCTAGGGAGCTGTGCCCATTTGTCACCATTGGGTGGCCACCCATATTTCTACATCTCCATCTGATTGGAATCAGTGTGCACTATTGCTGCTGAAAAAGAGTGGTAATTATAATACACTATCCATACCAACCATCATTCATGACAAGACTATTAATCAATAAACAATGATATATTCTAAGAATACATAATTATTATTTGTTGTGAGTTTTTGCCATCATGAAAGGAGGAGGTAACATAGCAAGTATTGTGGTTTGAGGATTTTCACCAGCAGTGATTCTTTCTCTATAGTGTAAAGCCTAAAAAAAACAAAAAAAAAACACCAGTGAAAACATCTGCATTTTATAAATCTGTCCATAATGTGACTTCCTTATTGGATGAAATTACAATTCACTGGAACTTGGATTCATGTTGAACAGCAAATGCTCATCTATTACCTGCGCAATGTGAGATTCTCAATGGAGTACATGGTTTTACTAATAGGCCAGTTAAATCATGGCTGTTCTGTGATTATGTTGATGTTTGTTAGCGGGGTTGTAAGTTCATCTCAGTCACCTGGATGCATGTTGGAGTTTGGTGCCCTTCCCCCAAATATAGTGTGTCAACCTTTACCTGTGCGCATCATCTCAGAGTCCAGTAGCATTGCTTGGTGCAGCACAGACTGAGTGGTACCAGGCGGGAGCCATCTTGTCCCCTAACAGGGCTCCTGGGATAGATTTGATTAACTCTGCAGCAGGTGCACTGCAGTGCTCCATTGCAAGAGCAACAGTGACACTTGGATCCACACAGTTACATGCAGGTTCCCCTTCAGGGCTTGGTGCCTCTATTGCCTCTTGGAGTTACACTCATGTTTATTAGACAAACCATCCTCTCTTTTATCAATGTAACCTTTTTGCATGTATACAAAGCATTGTCCAATATGCTGTTTATAGAAGCATTCTATCTTCATTTTAATTCAGTGCGTGGGGGAGGGGGGAGAGGGGGCAGGACCGCTTTGCACACATAAATATACATATGAACCTACATACAGATAGTGGTAGATGCTCAATTAGTTCAGTAATACCATTCAGGTGCATGCAAGGGTGGGGTTAATACTGAGTAAGTAAACAAGACATTTTTTTCCCCCAGCTCACTGAATAGTATAAAGCCCCGTATACACGGGGGGTGTCTCGCTGAGCAATATATCGCTCGCGATGAGCAATATATCGCTCAGTGTCCCGTTTGCATCAGCGACCAGAGATGGTCGCTGATGTAAAAAAAACTGCCGGGGTTAGCCTGGCAGTGCAAATCAGCTGGTCGCAGGAGCATGTTCCTGCGACCAGCAATCGCTACAGGGGAAAAACGGGAGCGCGCACCCGGCGAGAAATCGCTGGTGCACACTCCCATCGCGGGCAGTGACCATATTTCCCGCAATATTAAACAAAATCGCAACCATGTGTATGCACCTTTAGTAACTAATCTTGAACACTACATGATAATATAATTCTATTATCATGTAGTGTTCAAGATTGGTTACTAATACTATTCAGTGTGCCGGGGGAACCAATGTCTTGTTTACTTACTCAGTATTAATCCCTCCCTTGCATGCACCTGAGTGGTATTACTGAACTAATTGAGCATCTACCACGATCTGTATGTATGTTGTTAGAGGCAGAAGGGAGCCCATATTAGGAGGAGATGTGGGTCCTGATATGCCACATGGAGTAGTCTGGGGTTGCTCCAAGGTAGGTAGCTCTTAGTTTGGATATACTGTATCAAGTAAGGGGCCATTATCATGTGGCTCCTTGCTGGTTAATCGTAGACCCAATTTAGGGTAACAGTGGTGTGGGGGGCGGTGCCCCTGGACTGGTTGGGCTGGGTGGCTTTAGTGCGGCACGCCCTTACATTCTATTAACACTTTTCCCTCACTAACACTATCTCTCTCTTCTTTTATTTACATTTCATTTTATCTCTCTCTCTCTCTCTCTCTTTATATATAGCTTTGGCTTCCTATCACTAATAATTAACACTATAGTATCTCACTGGGGTGTCGCACTGGGCCTCCTAGCTTATGATAGTTTTTTGGGTGCCACACCCCGCACCTAGATATAGCGCTAGGGATCCCTAATATACAGAGAAGCCTTGACGTGGCTTGGGGGCATAGCATACACCCTGCTCAGGTATATGTAACCAATATCTATGAATTCTATTATCATGTAGTGTTCTAGATTGGTTACTAATACTATTCAGTGAGCTGGGGGAACCAATGTCTTGTATACATATGAACCTGTCTGCAGCACCTGGGATTCAGCATGCTTCACACATTCCTAAACCCGCCCCTTGACTGCCAATGACTAGTTTCACAGGAGTCTAGGGGTGGGCTTAGGCGTGTGTGAAGCATACTGATTCCCGGGCACCTCATGGCGCTCGCTGCAGTCCCTGGGGGAACCACCCAGCACATATATTTTATACATGTTCATACGTAGGTGTATATGTGCTACGTGGTTCCCCATTGCCTGTACATTGTCGCCTCATGGTTACCACTGGTTATGAATATGTAGCTAAACTATCATATTTATTCTAAGTGTATGCAATTATTTTGGGTACAGAATTAGCAATTTAATACAGTAATACACTGTATAGCAAACAGCTTTATTGGTTGTTTCCCTAACTAAAAAAAAAGAAGCTAATGTATGGGAATGAAATGGCTTTAGCAGAGCACATTAATTATCTAGTGAGTAAGCAAAGGTTTTATGATGCAAAGAGACAAAATCCTTTTTCTTTCTACTTTTGTTCTATTTAATGGTTTGCTGCTTATTTTTGAAATATCAATTAAACCGGGCCAGTTGTATCATGGCAGTTATAATTATAATATTTCATTTTCTTCTTTCTTGTTTAGGCTAAACAAGTGTTAACAGCTGTTGATAACACTCTTGGTGCTGTTAAGGGGGTCCTTCCTGTTAAAGGCCTTGGACTTCTCGGTGGTGGCACTGGTGTGCACCTTGGTGTTTAGTGATGAAGAAAAATACAAATTCAAGTAAGTCCCATGTTTTGAACCAAAAAAATAAACCTTTCCTGACAAGTAAAATGTGTAGTGATTTCTAGTAACTTTCTTTGTGTCTAAAAAGAATCCAGATATTGTTGTTCCATAATTGTACATTGGACCCTACTCTTATTTATTATTTAATAAAGCAAAAAAAAAAAAAAGCAACTACTGTAACTTTTCTCTGGGAAAACAAAAACATGTTTCTATTCAACGGGAGCAAATACTCCCAGGAATCGTCCAGAGATAACCCGTCTTTATTCTGAGATTTCCTCTGATCCCATCAGATTACCACTTTCAGTTCAAATCTCTACAGTTCCCAGTAAAGGTCTGCTACACCATCAGAGCCGGCCCTAGCCAATTTGATGCCCTAGGCAAGATTTTGGTTGGTGCCCCCTAGCACCGGCGTTAGTTTTACTCTAAACTACTGACCCCGTTATACCCGCAACTACATGACTGACCCCTTCTATAATCATCCCTACATTACTGACCCCTCTATAGTCATCCCTACATTACTGACCCCTCTATAATCATCCCTACATGATTGACCCCTCTATAATCATCCCTACATGATTGACCCCTCTATAATCGCCACTACATTAATGACCCCCTCTATACCTGCCTCTACTCTAATGACCCATCTATACCCCCCTACACTACTGACCCTGCACATGCACCAAGGTGCCACTGCGATCCTGCTCGTAATAAGATTTTTATTGAAGAGTGATTGCAATGAAGTGACGATGTGGACGGTTTAACAGGGAGTAGCTGCAAAGATACCGGCGTGTCATGCAGTCAGCTGCGATTATGCACACAACTACAATACTGACCCCTCTATACCCTACACTGCTGACCCCACTATACACACAAATACACTACTGACCCCACTATACACACAAATACACTACTGACCCCTCTATACACACAACTACACTACTGACCCCTCTATACCTGCTTCTACTTTACTGACCCATCTATAGCCGTCTCTACACTGCTGACCCCACTATACACACACAACTACACTACTGGCCCCTCTATACCTGCCTCTACACTATTGACCCATATATAGCCGTCTCTACACTGCTGACCCCACTATACACACACAACTACACTACTGGCCCCTCTATACCTGCCTCAACACTACTGACCCATCTGATGCTACCTGAGGAGGAGCTGCTGCTGGGCATGCACAGCAGCCCTCCTCCAGGACCAGTGGCCATATTTGTTAGGGACAGACAACAGCCCCATTACCCCACTCTGTGATACCAGTCACAGTGCAGGACCAGTAGCGCTGCCCCGGGCCCTGAGCAACTTGCAGATATGAATAATAACTGATGTACATACAGTATATCACAGTTACAGGCAGGTGTACACCAATATATTCAGCAGGTGTTTTGTTGCAATTACTTATCTCCTCCTGCAGCTTTATGTAATGGACAGTAATGCAGGCTTGGAGCTCTGTACAGGGTGCAGACTTGAACTTGAGGGTTCTATGAGGGCAGCGGGGCTCTAGAGCTGCCGGAGCTGTGTGCAGGGAAACTCTGGCGGAGCAGGGCGGTGATTGACAGCTCCCTCTGGCACACTAACACAGCGCCGGGCTCCATCTCCATTCAGCGGTGGGACACACAGCGGGGACTCGCTGACAGGAACTTCAGGGCGCGCTGGAAGCACACACTAGCGCCAGGACACAAAGGTGCTGGACAGTCAGCTACTCCTGTGCTACTACACAGTAAGCAGCGCGCTAACTGGCCGATAAGGGAGCGCTGCGCTGCTATTGGCTGAATGGGCTGTCAATGTCTCCTACTAAAGTGACAGTGCGCAGACAGTCACACTTGTAGCCACCTGTCTCTAGAGACGGTGGCTGCATGGGACAAGACAGCCTGCGGACTGTTGCTGATTGCCATGGAGACGGTTGCCGAGGGCACCTCTCCAACAAGGTCGCCCCTAGGCATAGGCTGCCGCCCTAGGCAATTGCCTAGTATGCCTATGCCTAGGGCCGGCTCTGTACGCCATAACCATTAACAAAGCTTGGGGGTTGAGTTTACAAGTGGCAGGTGTGGACTTGAGGAGTGACTACTTCTCCCATGGTCAGTTGTATATTGCATATTCCAGAGTCAGCTCCTCTGACATCCTGGCCATTCTCCAGCCTGATCAAAAGACTAAAAAGGTCATTTACCAGGAAGAAGAAATACAAAAGATAATGAGCGCTGATTAAGGTATTCTACACTGCAGCTGTACCAAAAGGGGAAATTACCTTAATTTACCAGGAAGCCCTTCAAAATTACATGCACAGAAATACTTGAAATTCTGTAGCGAACCATAGGTATTCGACAAGTATATTTGTATTTTTTTCTGTGCCGGGTAAATAGTACCTGTTTTTGTATGGAACCAACAAATCATAGTTGCCTACCCTCCTGCATTCTGCAGGCGACTCCCTGAAATAGCAGCAATCTCCCTCTCTCCCTCATTAGTCTAGCACTCTCCCTCATTTCCCCTAGCCCACATTACACGTTCCATTTTTGGGGAAAAGGAGAGATAGATACATTTACATTAAATCATCAACAGCATTTCCCAGCACTTTAGCAAGTATAGTAGCTCTTACTAACTGCTTTGGGGCTCATCTACATTTGGATATGTCTGTTTAAAAGATTCCTCTCAGATGTAGCAGTACACACCCACACTTCTAGGTGCCACATTCACAAAGTCTTTTTACAATCTCTCCATGTATGGAACTAGACACACCCTTTGGGTGGAGCCTGACACCCCCCCCCCCCCCCTCCCAATGGGGCACTGTGCTCAATTCTACTACCGACTATAATCTCCCTGAAACTAGTTTTCAAAAGTAGGCAAGTATGCCACAAATGTTAAACAGCTTTACTTTTACTTTGAAATTTAGATTTCAGTTTGGACACACCACAGCCAAAGCTAAATCTCTTTCTGCACATGTTACATCTGCACCACCTGCAGTGCAGCATGTTTTTTTCCAGTTGCATGCTTATTTGCTTTACCTACAAACATGGATAAGGCTCATTGTATCCTCAAATTGTTGAGATAAATGCAATAGTATAAACTATACAGTTGTTCAAATAATAAATGCTGTAATCTGATTTGTCGCAATGGGTTATATCTCCAATGTGTCTTGTTTTTGACTTGATTATTGGATTTCTGTAAAGCATGGTACAGTGTTAGCTGTTGGATGATTTAGAGACTTAGGGGGTGATACAGGCTGGTTTACAAAAGGAAACTCCTTCTTTAATGGACAAAACCATGTGCACTGCAGGTGGGGCTGATGTGCAGAGAAAGTAACATTTGGGTGTGTTATTTTGTTTTTGTGAATACTGGCTGCTTTATTTTTACAATGCAATTTAGATTACAGTTTGAACACACCACACTCGAATGTAACTCTATCTGCACATGTTACATCAGCCCCACCTGCAGTGCACCTGGTTTTGTCCATTACAGGAGTTTGCTTTTGCAAACCAACCTGAATTAGGCCATTAAAACCTTGCAATGTTACTAGCCTTTTAGATTTGCATGCTTGTTCATACCTTCAACGTGCTCTTCTTTGTATAAGAATCAAAGCCACAGAGCCAAATTTGTCATTCTAACCTTTCAACAATGGCTTAATTTTGGCTCACTTTGCGACAACTTACCTCTGTAGCTCACACTAGTTTACACTTGTAAATCAGGGCTGTTTTTAGACAATTTGGTTCCCAGTGTGCTAACATGTGACATGGGGGTGTGGCCCGGCCTCACTGCAAAGGCCTGCTGGAAAAGACTACCATACCCCAGCTATGTCCCTTACACCATATTATGCCCCATAGTTATGGTACCATACTATGCCCTACACAGTAATGCCCTTACAAATTGTGGCACACAGCAAGGCTACCTACCGGTACTTTTAATTTACTTGCTCATTGCCAGGGTACAGTGCCTATATGGATTTACTGCAGGCTGCAGCATCTTCTCCCAGCTAGTCAGATGTCTCAGCGCCTCTGGGTACCACAGTTTATGCGTGTCCCGCTAGACCTCAGGAATGTCTCCTATGAGGCGGTGGTAATTTTGGTAGGAATATTTTGGCAGTATCCCATTCGGGGCAGCCGGACCATATGTAATTCTGCTGCAGACAGTGGCCGCAGGCGTTCTGTGCTATTGCATGGCTTGCCCGGCCATAGAAACTGCACTGTTGATAAATGTATTATCTTGTGACTACTATGATTAATAACAATTTGATCTTTTACAGGTTCTACGAATTTGTCAACAATGAAAATCTTCAACTTCTAATGAAATCAATAATTACGATTCCCCCTATTTTTCAATGTGACGGAAATTCACAATAACTCTCTGTATAACACTTTATTCAAAAGATAAATTCACTCTTCTGTTCCTAAGATGATTACCTAATAAATTCATTGCAAACCAATATAAAGTATATGTGATTATATTCCATCATAATATAGTCTATTGAACTAGTAGACAATGGGTCTGAGCAATAGGAATTGTTGGTTAAAATACTGTATGTTGCAGGTTTGTACTAAAGGAAGACATGGAACACTTCTAAGATCTTTATGGGGCATACACACGGAGCAATTTTTTGCTCTTTTCTACGCAATCTGACTAGATTGCTTAGAAAGTAAGTACAGATCTCTCTGTGTGTATGCGCCGAGTGATTGAGTCAAAATGCATGCAGACAAAATTTAGTCAAATTGCTTAACCAGTGACTACAGAATGAGAGACAGTAAAGGGCTGTACACACAGAGCAGATTGGTGCTATTTTCTAAGCAATCTTACTAGATTGCTTAGAAACTAAGCACAAATCTCACCGTGTGTATGCTCTGGGCGATCCCGATCCGTGGTCCCGCACATCGGGATCGCCTGATTAGTAAATCAGTGCATGCAGACGCAATCTAGTAAGATTGCTTAGAATATCTGCATGTCTCACTGCGTGTGTGCACAGGACGCGACCACTTCCGCAATCGCGTCCTGAATCCACTCCCCCCTCATCACTTGTCCCCTCCCATTGTTTTCCCGTGTGCACAGGGACTGACAGGAGACGAGTGAAGCGGCTGCCTGCACCTTTACTTGGTAAGTGCAGGCTTCCACCGCTACCGCCACATGACCACCCGCCCGCCTGCCCAGCCTCTTACCCCAGGTATGCAGGACGAGTCCGGATCAGGTGGTGAGAGCTCCGCCGGACTTGCAGCCCTCCGTGCGGCGTCCCCTCCCTTCTCCTCCCGGTCACCGCTGCATGGCGTGGGGGACCCCACGCCATTTAAAAAATAAATATATATTTATTTATTTTACACTGACACCTGAGCGAAACCTCCCCTCTGGTAATATCCACCCACTATTTAAATTTTGTGCTTAAGCAAAATTGCTTAGCACAAATCTCTGCCTGTGTATGTGCTCTCCATGGGAGATCTTGACACCAGCAAAATTGCTTAGCAAAATAGCTTAGCACAGATCTCGTACGTGTGTATGCCCCTTAATTGAGATCACTGAGTGAGTGATTTTTTTTTTTCTATGCATGTATATGTGCTCCCCATGGGAGATCTGGAAACCAGGAAATCGCCTACCCTAAATTGCTTAGCAAAATTGCTAAGCGCACATCTCTACATGTCTATGCCCCTTGACAGAAAAGAAGTGGTCATAAATGTTTAAAAAAAAAAAAAAAAAAAAGAAAGAAAGTTTAATATAGGACAGTTACAAACTTACATAACTATTACATTTCACGTAAAGCATGGTGTTCTAAAAATAAAATAGAATCACAATATACTGATAGCTCTAGACTAAACAGCACCACCTAAATATTATGGGCCAGATGCACTAAGCTTCAAAAGTGATAAAATGGAGAGTGATAAATAGCCAGCCAATCAGCTCCTACCTGCCATGTTACAGACTGTGTTTGAAAAATGTCAGGAAGGAGCTGATTGGCTGGCTGATTATCACTCTTCATTTTATCACTTTTGAAGCTTAGTGCATCTGGCCCTATATCTGTTGCATGATCATCTGATGAGATACATAATAAAATATAACAGTGTGTATTTGAGACATACTTAGCAACATTTCAGTTCTCTTCCCTTCATCCAGAGAGCAGAAGCAGGTGGGCAGTGATGTGCCAGAGTAGGATTAGTCACGTCATTAGGCTAATACCCCGCAGTAAAATGTAACAATTTGCACAGGGACTTGGCTAAAATGACAAGAGTACTATAGAATTGCTTTATTAGGCCCTGCCCCCTCCCAATAGCGTTTTCAAGGTATTTATCTCTACCATTCTACCCACTTCATTAGGAAATGGGTGAGAAGAGGGTGTGTTGGGGTGTCTCTTGCTTGCTCATACTTGCCTACTTTTAAAAACTCCTCTCCGGGAGAAGCCCGGAGAGGAGTGAAAGGGGGGCTGGACGAGGCTCCGTTTTGGGGGCGGGGTGAGGCTGATGTCACTAAGCCCCACCCTCAGGACCGGCAGCCACATTAATTTGCGGGTCCGTGGATGGGGGGAGGGGCTAAATGACACAAAATGACGCGATTCGTGTCATTTAGCCCCTCCCCACGGACCCGCGAAATTCGGCAATTCTTACGGCGGGGAGAGGGGGAGCAGGGGCTGTGGGGAAAATGCGGGAGACTTGCCCCCCTCCCGGGGGGGCCGGGAGTTGGACCCGATTTGCGGGACCCTCCCGGCCATTCCTGGAGGGTAGGCAAGTATGCTCTTGCTGGATATGGGAGAGTAGTCAAGTATGATTGATCAAGTGGGGTTAGGGCGTACAAGACAAAAACATGGGGTGAGATTTAATGCCGCCTGTGTTCAGCGGCAGTGCGATATGTCCGCCGAACTCGAACGTTTTTTTAAGGGGAATTAACTTAGCAAGGCATGGTTTTGCCTTGTAAGTTAATTCCCCTTTAAAAAAACGTTGGAGTTCGGCGGACAAATCGCACTGCCGCTGAACTCGGGCGGCATTAAATATCGCCCATGGTCTTCTTTATAGGTCCACCTACATTAGGTTTCAGGGGCAAACGCAGGATTTTCAGAAGGGGGTTTCCAGAGGGGCGGAGCAAAGCACGGAGATGGACACTTAGGTGACCCAGTATATGCTTTGATGTCCCGCGGGTGGTAGGGGGTATTATATCAACCGCTCAGCATGTAGGGCCTGGATCAGTAATTTCCACTAATTACCCCTTTACTGCACAGATGGTGGGAGATGAGGTGGGAGACGGGGGCATTGAGCTGAATGAAGGGGCCCTGATACATAACTTCCAGGGTGGTAGAGGATCTTTAATACGCAGAGGAGGGGTGTATAGTGGAGTGGGCTTATTATTCATAATTTTCTGGTGGGAGTACAACTTGCTTGACTGCAGATATCTCCAGTTTCCGGAAATAGATTTCTTAGATTTTAATGGAATTAAAAACTAAAGAATCCCACCTACCAAATGGTATTGGGGACTAGGGGATCGGAGTTCAGAAGGCAGAGCAATCTGCCAACGAGTATATAAAACTACATACCAGGTGTGTGGAGCTGGAGCAGTAACCAGCTGCTGGAAGGCTGATATCTATGGTTCTGGGAACAGTAGAGACAAGCATCTAGTATTCTTCAAAGGGGGAGAGTCCCAGCTTTTGGAATATACCCTCAGAAAAACTCTATGTCAGAAAGAACTTGAAATATCTGACTGGGAAGAGCAATTAACAGGCTTGGATGGGGACCACTGCTTTGAAGTCAGATATCTCCGGTTCCCAAGGTCCGATTTTAAAAATTCTTTTACTCCTGGAAAGAGGGGACCCTCAGCTTTCAGCCCCAGGCCCTTAGACTCCTAGGGGTTTTTCTGGGTACTCGGAAACCCCCCCTGCGTGCGCTACTGCCCCCCCCCTGTCATTAATGATTAAAATAATACAAAGAAGATACTTATGACACATATTCTGTGTCATAAGTATCTTCTTTATATTATTCTAATAAATTTTAACTGTGCATCATGTTTTTATTGATTTTGGAGCCATCGAAAGTGGTGCCTCCAGCTGCCCTGTACAAATAGATAGAAGCAGAGGGCGGGCAGGGGACGGGGACAAACAGAGGGCTGTAAAAGCCCATTAAAAATACTAGCTTAAGCGGCACCTCGTCCGCCAGCTTGGGTGTTTGAACACTGCAGCAGCAAGGGCCAGCCCGACTGTTTCACCTCGGCTCATACACGGCCAAGAGCAGTGAGGAGTTTATTAGGCAGTCTGCCCACATGCCACCGCAGCCTGCCCGGAAGCTACCCCTCCAGTGTTTCCATCTCCAGTTGTGCAGGTGCCGGCATCGCTGAATAGAATAGATGTCCCCACTCCGCCCAGCAGCAGGAGGATCGGCACCTCTCCCCAGTCCCCTGCTTGCTGGTCCCTGGAGCTGCAGACGAAGTGCCGTTCCTCCCAACTGCCATCAGCAGCCTGCCAAGTTCCACTGCCACACAAACACACACACACACTGACACTCACTGCCACACGTACTGACAAATAAACTGAAACATACACTGTAATGATACTCACTCATACACTGATACACTGACAATAACACTGACACACACACACACACACACACACACGCACCTAACCTTCTCCTTTCTGACTGGGTTACTCTGGTCCTCCATTATGGCAGGGCTTCACGTGGTGGCTTCTGTTCCTCCTGCACTGACCAGACATAGGGGAGCAGGCACTGGCAGCATTGCACGTAGATCACTGGGCCCAGATAAAGTGAGGGGTGTGGCTTAATCACAGACATCTGTCACCAGCTCCTCCAATTCAGCACTGCCCTAACCTGGTCGGCATGGGTCCTGGTCGGTCAGCACTGCAGCAGAGGTTCCTCTCTGTCCCTGCCAAGGTGAGCCGACTCTGGGCTGCTGCAGCTGCACAGTGATTAGCTCCTGGGCGGCTACAGCAGATTGCATATGTAATGAGAGGGGAACCAGTGCAGTGCATAATTAATGAGCAGCGCGTGTCCCCGTTCATTACATATTCATGGGCGGGGACCCAATCATTACATATTCATCCCTGTTGCCCCCCATAGGCATAGGCTCCTGCCCTAGGCAATTGCCTAGAATGCCTATGTCTAGGGCCAGCTCTGTAAACATACACAGCCCAGCAAACAGGTCTGAAACAGGACCTTTGTTTCCATTGCAGGTAAAGGGGGCACCTAAAAAAAGATTTCCCATATACACAGCTCCCAAAGGCAAATTACAACCTGAGTGATCAGTCAGCATAGGAAATCGGCCTTCAACTCAACTCCTGTTTCACGAGCTCAGTGTACAATACCAATTCCAATACATGGTATGCCAGACATGAATTGCTTAATATCCACACAGACAGTAGCTGCAATGGGACGAGATGGTCAGTCCAGTCAGTTAACACAGATAAAGGGTCTAATTCTGACATGATCGCACAAATTAGTTCTCAAAATGGGCAAAATCATGTGCACTGCAAGTGGGGCAGATGTAACGTGCAGAGAGAATTAGATGTGGGGGAAGTGTGTTCAAACTGAAATCTTATTTGCAGTGTAACAATAAAGCAGCGAGTATTTACCTGCACAGAAATAAAATATTGGATATAAAGAACAAGAAAAAAAGAAATTCTGTTCTTGGCGCACTATATAGAATATATATTTTCTAAGAATAGGAGTGAAATACTCTATATTTTATGCACAAGGAAAAAGAAGGATCCAGTCCCTGTGCATCACATAACAATACAATAAAATGTATTCACTTTTATTGGTTTATTTAAAAGTGCTTGTTAAACTTTAGCAAAATATACTTAAAATAAAGATTTGTGTAAGAAGAATAAAGTGTGAGTTAAAAATGAAGCTGTGTGCTGTTACCTTAATGTGTTCATGATTATTATGGTGTGCTGTTCTATTGATTATCTACACGATTCCCTGATCAGACAATATTTGTCCCCACGATACATACCTGGACTGGTGTTATCTGTGGAATTATTCCTGAGTTGTCTGATATCATTGGGTCAGTGTAGTTCAACAGTTTAGGACAAATTACCTAATTTCTTATACAATGTATTCATGTAGTAAATTTAGACAATTGTTGGCTGTAAGCCCATAATTAAGTAAATCACTTTAGATGTTCACATTATACATTGTATTTATATAGTGATTTGTTACTCAATTTTGGCTTTAAGCCCTCAATCTGTTCACTTCAAAGATGTCCCGTGTTGCCACTGTAGGTATGTGGCAATTATAGGATCCAATGTTAGACCGATTTAAAGGTATTTAGGTGAAGTTGTTTATGTTAGTGAGTAATAGGTGTTATTGGTCAGCAATTGTCTTATACAGTATAATGCCTTGCATTTTATTCAGATCTATTATTCACAGCATGGAAGTTATTCCATTAGCTTAATCTCACAATTTAATAGTTGGTGTCTAAAGGATCACCTCTAATATTTGCGGGCTGTGGAATATATTTGGTATACTGAATACTAGCAAGGTGTATGAGAAGGACACCCTGGGTGGCCCACACTGTAGATGGCAGATCGTAGGCTGTTGTTGGTGCGCACCTAGCAGGAAAAATACTTCTGCCTTCTGCTTTTCCAATAATTGATATTCCGTCACTTTCTAAAGTGATGAATGGCCCAGGTTATAAAAGTGACAGCTCATAGGGCACGGGTGTCAAACACAAGGCCCGCGGGCCAAATCCGGCCCGCCAGACCTCGTCATGTGGCCCGCGCAGCCGCCGCCACCCACCCCCGCCTGGCGCCGATTACATTACTGCGGGAAGCCATCACAGTGTGAGTGACACTCACATGACGACTCGAGACTGAGAGACATACCTAACAACGTGAGGAAGCCGGGTGACACAGTCACTCCGCCGCGGCGCTCGCTGGGAGGAGAGAGGCAGGACAGTGGACACAGACTTGTTAGTGTCACTGTGTGACATGCCCGACTCCTCCCCGGCTCCTCCTGCGGGCAGCGGCTACGGCGCTGCCATGTGTGACACGCCCGCCTGACAGCAGTGCCAGTGACACCGTGACGTGCATGCGGCTGCCTGTCGGACTTGGACGCCGGCCCGGCGGTGAGCTGCCTCCTGCCTGTGGTGCCGCGCTGTGCAGCAGTGGCATCAGTTGCATCAGTTGGTTCAGTATATTTACTGTAAGTTCGGCAGTGGGGTGGGCACAGTTGTGTTGTTTCTTGTTGTCCAGACCAGTCTGTCCAGTCCAGAGTCCGTGGCCGGGCAGGCAGAGAGCCAGGCCAGCAGCACACAGCTGCAGCCTGAGCCCACAAATCTGCAGTGCGGCTGCCTGTGTCCAGGGTCATTATCATTATCTGTCCCACTGTCACCACCAGTCCAGAACTCTAGCAAGAGTCCTGCGAACCCAGAGGTCCAGGTCACCTGCTGGGCGATCTGAGGTCACGTCACTGTGCCCTGTCCCAGGCCCCCAGCCAATCTCCCTGCTAGTTATTACTTACATTATTACAAAAAACAGTAATAATTGAATGCAGTGACAATAATTTATGATAATAAAGAGTGGACACATAGTCCTACAGATACAACCGGCCCTTTGAATTGACCAAACTGCTGATGCGGCCCCCGATGAATTTGAGTTTGACACCCCTGTCATAGGGTGTTTAATGTGCGCCAGGGATGGCGTTCTCCTGCCACGTGCACTGATAGCAATGAAAACCCTGTCACTTGTTAAATGATGAGCAGCTCACGCTGACAACTGCAAACCGTGAGCAATATTTTGGTGCACGTTAGACAGGGCTAGTGTTCCTGGCCCGTGCACCAGCAACAATGAGTGTGCTGTCACTTGAATAGTGGAAGGCTCACGCTCTGTATTATAAGCCATGAGCCACGCTGGCTTCACGCCGGGCAGGAAGATTGTTCTCCTGCCTTATGCGCTCACCTTTTAAAGTATCCTTAATACTCACTAAACATCACAATATTACACACAATTTACTGACTGATCCCGTTCCTAACTGTTGTAGTCTAATTAGATACACATAATCGCATAGTTCACACACAATAAGGTCTGAAGCACACAGCTAAGCCGACGCATGCTTCGCTGTGAAGCTTTAAAAGGCTAAGCAGAACATCGGTCACTGCAGCTCTCTATATTTGGTATGTGAGCCAATCATTCACTGCCATGTCATTTCTCATTAGTGCTCCATTAATTGTCTGTCATGTGTTTGAAACAAAGGTACTTGTTTCCTAGCACGGCGCCCACTACTCTAATTGAGTAGAGGGCTATTCAGGGTAAAAAAATCATATCGCATCGCATCGTATACCATTAATGGCATACGATGCGATGCAATACGATTATTTTATCGTATCCTATCTTTTTAATGGTAAAATAATGAGACTACATGAAAAAGATAGGATACGATATCGCATCGCATCGTATGCTATTAATGGCATACGATTTGACCGTATACGAATTTTTATCGTTTCCAATCTTTTTAATGGGCCACATTGGGTATACAATAATATGATGGTATACCCCAAAGTTAGGTTAAATATACCCCCCCACTATCCACGCCACCGAGAAGCGTGGCAAGCGGCGGCGGTACGTGTACTCTGACTTTTTCATTCCCCCACTATCCACGTTGGCATGGAGTTTATTTTATATAGTGGTGCGAGCGCAGCGAGCCACTGAGCCCGAAGCGTGGCGAGCATACGCCGATTTCTTAACATGTATTCCGCGTCCCCACTATCCACGTCGGCGCGGAGTCGATTTTATATAGTGTGGCGAGCGCAGCAAGCCACCAAGCCCGAAGTGTGGTGAGCGAACGCCCATTACTTAACATGTATAATGCATCCCCTCGCGGGGCGAGCCCGAAGCATGGTGAGCGTAGCGAGCCCCGCGAGGGGCCGCCGATTACTTAACATGTATTCCGCGTCCGCTCGCCATGCTTCGGGCTCGGTGGCTCGCTGTGCTCGCCACACTATATAAAATCCACTCCACGCAGACGTGGATAGTGGGGGAATGAAAAAGTCAGAGGATGCGTACCGCCACCGCTCGCCATGCTTTGGGGTGGCGTGGATAGTGGGGGGGGGGGTGCATTTAACCTAATATTGTGGTATACAATCATATT
Organism: Crinia signifera; assembly: GCF_055691185.1. Classification (NCBI taxonomy): domain Eukaryota; kingdom Metazoa; phylum Chordata; class Amphibia; order Anura; family Myobatrachidae; genus Crinia; species Crinia signifera. Next base: position 74,393 of record NW_028142150.1, read on the forward strand.
ACTGTATACCACATCAGACATTTAATGCATTAAAAATAAAAAAATGACAAAATAAAAATCGCATCGCATCAAATCGCATGCCGCTATGATGCGATGAGATGCGATTTCACTACGGTGCCGTCCGTAGAAAACCTGGGCGCCGTGCTAGGAAACAAGTACCGAAACAAAGAAATATATGAATATTGACTGCGCCTTAAATACTGCTTCCCTTGACTATAAAATAGACTACCAATTTAAAATACAGCAACAAGAAAAAAAGAGGTGGTCGTCGGCGCTGTATCGATAATGTGTTGAAATAATTAGAAACCAAGGGTCCCCAACACTTAATGGACTCCTCTGCAGAACTTTTCCTTCCATCTAGTCGTTTTATCTGAACACTGCTGACTGACCTGGAATTAAGGCCCTATGTTCATATAAGGGTTTCTTTATCCTTTCTTCTTTTTATCCAGGAGTTCAGCCCTCAGTGTTCATATAGAGACGATACAATTGGTATATGAGGCATAAGCACACTGACCTGTTACTCACAGCCTATGTACAATTAAAGGTTTTTTTTTTCAATCTTCAAAGACAGCAGATGGTATACACATCTATCAGGAATCTCAGATGGATAACCCTTATAGAAAACACTCACCAAGGGCCAATACCCAATGTTCCTTGAATGGTTTGTTTTCCCGGATCCTCCCTTAATTGTTGATATTAAAGAGAAATCCAGTCCAATCCTCCAGACCAAAAATTATTTTATTCTTCATACAAATAGTCCATAAAAGTCACAATAAACTTAAAAAAAAACTAAAAACGTGACACCAGATGTTTGGGATATTTCAAGGGTACCTTCCTATCCGTATAGAAGGCTTCCCCCCAAAAAATGCAGATGACTCACAGCACACTCACCAAAAACATCCAGGTGTCTTCCTCCACCCACCAACGTGTTGCAGGCTCCACTGAGCCCTTTTTCTGCAGAGGAGTCCATTAAGTGTTGGGGACCCTTGGTTTCTAATTATTTCAACACATTGGGGATACAGCGCCAACGACCAACTCTTTTTTTCTTGTCAAGTGTTTGAGCCTGTTGCTGGGTCCAATCACGTCCAGGGGCAAACGCAGGATTTTCAGAAGGGGGTTTCCAGAGGGGCAGAGCAAATCACGGAGATGGACACTTAGGTGACCCAGTATTTGCCGGGTCAGTTAAAGTATTATAGATAGACCAAAAGTATATAAATAATAATAATAATAATATATATATATATATATATATATATATATATAAATATATATACATAACAGCAGAGTAGACCCCTGGGCATAGCAATGTATTGGGGCCCCTACCTATCCTCCAGCGGTAGGGGTGGGGGGTGCTATGAGCGGAAGCTTTAATGTCCCACAGGTGGTAGGGGGTATTATATCAACCGCTCAGCATGTAGGGCTCAGTAATTTACACTAATTACCCCATTACTGCACAGATGGTGGGAGATGAGGTGGGAGAAGGGGGCATTGGGCTGAATGATGGGGTCCCAATACATAACTTCCAGGGTGGTAGAGGATGTTTAATATGCAGAGGAGGGGTGTATAGTGGAGTGGGCTTATTATTCATAATTTTCTGGTGGGAGGAGACTGCAGATATCTCCAGTTCCCGGAACTAGATTTCTTAGCTTTTAATGGAATTAAAAACTAGAGAATCCCACCTACCATATGGTATTGGGGACTAGGGGATCAGAGTTCAGGAGGCAGAGCAATCCGCCAATGAGTATATAAACTTACATACCAGGTGTGTGGAGCTGGAGCAGTAACCAGCTGCTTGAAGGCTGATATCTCTGGTTCTGGGAACAGTAGAGCCAAGCTACTAGTGTCCCTCAAAGGGGAAGAGTCCCAGCTTTTGGAACATATCCTCAGAGAAACTCTAAGTCAGACAGAACCTGAAATATCTGACTGGGGAGAGCAATTAACAGGCTTGGATGGGGACCACTGCTTTGAAGTCAGATATCTCTGGTTCCCCAGGGCCGATTTTTAAAATTCTTGTACCCATGGAAAGAGGGGACCCTCAGCTTTCAGACTAGCGCCCCCAGATTCCTGGGGGGGTTTCTGGGTACTCAGAAACCCCCCCTGCGTGCGCTACTGATCGTCATGACTTTGAGTGAGTGGGCAGTGGATGCAGATATTTATCACTTCTCCCCTGTCACCTCTCCTGTATATAGGGTCTGTGTGTCTGTATTTTCATATCATAGCATAAACTAGAGTGACTTTTAGTTTGATCCCCTATAAATATCCAATTGGACTATTGTTATGTGATGTCCGTTCCATGCATAGTCGTGGTACATGTGGTCTTTGATCTTCTGGGGATTTGTATATTCCATTTGCTACATTAAGGGGATTATTCTGGTTGGTGCGGTATGACCGTACGCGGTCGGTAGCGGGTTTTTTTTCAACTGCGCATGCGTAGCATTCGCTATGCGCATGTGCGACGACTTTCCTACGCTCACGGACGGGTCTCTCCGTGCGAAAAAAGCTGTCCGCAAGAGCACGGTAACTGTGGGCGGCATGGGGGCGTTTTTAGGGGAGTGGCCGGAATAATGAGGGAAACTGGGCGTAAACATGGGCATACACGGGGGTGTGCACCAAAAATGGACGGTGCTACATCCGCCTCGATCGGCTAATGCACCGTGCATTTTGTCCTCAAAACAGGCGGACGCCAACGATACCTCCAGACCACCCCTAGAGATACCGCATGAGAGCGGACGCTTGGGTCTGCTAATTAACGCTGATTACTACTCAAACACATACACCTGAATGTAATAAGCAATGCTGCAGTCTATTAAGTGAAAACCATTATTTCACTACCTGCAAGCCACACACAGCCCTCAAACACATAGGAAGCTTATCTTTCTATACTTCTCTACATGTAAAGGTTGGTTTATTTTTAGGTAAGATTCTTTTTAAGACCTGCTTATATATGCCAAGATTATAACCTTCTACACACATTCAGTAAGTGTTTTTATATACTTTAAACAGCAGGACACTCAATCTACAGAAGTCGACATAAACATTGTTTTTTGGTTAATGCAAAAAATACATAAACCACATCTAAGAGCTACAAGGATGTTTGACCAATGTCCTAAGGCCATGGCCACTATTTTTCACACAATCTTTGTATTGTAGCCAAAACACATACCTTAAGCACTTTCATATCTGCTATGAATTGGATGTAGCACACTCTGGATGTAAGATGCCACAAAGCACATTATTGCAATCACATCTCTCTAACAAAGGATACCAACATGGGCCCCTATTCTGGTTGGTGCGGTAATATCCGCGTGCGGTCGTGCCGCCGATGTTTTGTGTCTGCGCATGTGCAGAGGCGTCTCTGCGCATGTGCGAGCGGGGCGTACGGCCAAATCCCTCATGAAATGTGAACACTCCAAACAGGGGGTGGAGAGGGGCGTGAAAGGCTATTTGGGCTCATTACCATATGCATACGCCCCGCGTTTCATGGGCGTTCCCATGCAAACGCTGGGCGTACGTATGGTAATGCAGTCGTGACGCACGTGTAGGGGGCGGACATATGACATCGCCGGATGTCAGCTGCCCGCCCAGATCCCTGCTTTTGCACGGAAAAATGTCTGTGTGGTCTGAGGTTGCGGGAGCTGGTGGACCACTCGGTCCTGCATTCGATGGTCTGCGACCATCGAATGATGGGGGAGGTTCCCTGAGATGGAGGAGGCGTATTCCATGAAAAATACACGTGCGGTCCGTTCGGCCAGCTTCTTACCGCGTACGGACGGAGTTGGCGATCCGTATGGAAGGCGGGGTTTCGCACGCACGGTCCTGGCCGCATATTCGGATCCGGCCGCACCGATCAGAATAAGGGCCATGGTTATGAAACTGTAAACTCATATTTCAAGCAATATTTTAACATGTTTGCACACCAACATTTTTATAATGTTTGGTCGACTCATACATCTTTAACATACCTGTACCAACACCTATGGGGAGTCCACACTGGTATTTTTGGGAGGACACATATGCATTCCTACACAAATGTCACTTTTGCCCCTTGTTTGTCTACCTCACCCACTCCATGAGGAAATCATTGTTCTGGGCCTGCTTTTAACTACTAATGTAAATATAAATAAATAATAACATAAATAATATAATAACAAAAATAAAATTCTGCCAGAACAAGAAGTTGCATATCTACAAACATGTGTTACCCAGCAACTGCAATGGTGAAATAAATGGGGACACCAGCATACGACCTGCAACACCCAGGGACAATACTAACCAGGATACACACCAGCAAAAATGAACCCTGCATTTCAAGAGGTCAAATTAAACAGATTACTGCCCTTGGCACAAGAAAGAATCGATTTAGCACTCAGGAAGTGGAACCCCAGTGCACATTTGGGGTCCAAACACAGAGGAAGTGACTCAGTATACATTATTTTGGGCCTTTTTAGATGGGACCTTGGGGACAGGGGCCTTGGGGACAGGAGCCTTCGGCCACTGGACACAGGAGGATCGGCAGAGGGTCCAAGGGTCCAAAGTGACATTTGTGTAGGAAAGGTGTGGATCAGCTTGGGGTGGGGCACCCAGGGTCCAAGGGTCCAAAGTGACATTTGTGTAGGAAAGGTGTGGAGCAGCTTGGGGTGGGGCAGCAGATGTGGTGTCGTCCCTTTGGGACCTGCCGGTGGTGACCAGCTCCGCCAGAATGTCATTGTGGCGGCTAAGTTGCTGGGGAATGCTTTGGGCAAAGGCCTCTAACTGTTGGCTGTTTGAATTCTTCCAGTCCACCAGGAAATCACCAAACTGCTGCTGACAGGCCGCAGCCTCCACCCCTTGCTGCTCGATCCTATCCAGCAGCTCTGTCCACCTGGCATCCCATGTGGCCTGTGGCTGGGGGTGTGTTGTTGGCCGAGGCTGCTCCACTTGTGGGTCTGAAGGGGAAGATGCTGCCGGTACCTCAGGAGTATCTGGATATTCTAGGATAAATAAAAAAACAATGTCACCATCACATACACAAACAATATCTCTTACCACAATCAAAGCATCACTGTAAATTACCTTCAAGCTCAGCAGCAAAGACCTCCGCCGGGAGCTGGCTATACATATTGGATATCCCCCTGACCTCTGCCACATCCACCATGTCCAATGCCACCAGCTCCAGGGGGGTATATTCCAATCCTGATGGCATAGGCCCCCTCCCGGTGGACATGCTGTGATTGTAACGGTCAGTCATCTTCCTCTTCAGCCCACTTTTGAAGTCTGTCCACCTACAAATGTAATAAAAAATTACAATCTGGAGATATGTGCACCACTGTGCTACAGAACATCATTACTACGTTAATTTTCCTAGTAAGGGTGATATGTTTTCTTTTCAGCATACGTTTGCCACACACACATATATGTCACCATTATGAGGCATTGCAGTGTCTCATATCACTCATTAGGCCGCTAAATGCACATACATATCTCACTATGCTGAAATGAGGGCAGCCATGGCCAAAGTATGATCCTCCACCTGTTGTGAAACTACACATCCCAGCATAGCTTGCCAGTGTTGCTATTAGGGAGTAATTTAACGATGGGAAGGCATGCTGGGATGTGTAGTTTCTCAGCAGCTACATGTGCACAGTTTGGACATCCTTGTTTCATTAGCATCATATGGAACATGTTTCTAGACCTCTTTTACAAAAACACACTTGTTGTTATCCCATCACATATTTCACATGAGCAGAACTGTGGCCATAACCTCACATCACGCCTATGGTGCATGTTTCATATATAAATGTGGGTTATTAGACATGGTTGTGTTCACATGTGACATTGAAGTGTAACACTATCTACAAACACATCTTTCTATTATCCTCAAAACATACATGTAACATATGTACACACATATTTCATTATCAGGGGGAGAAACACACTTGCCTTTTCTTCACCGCCACCAAATCCCTTGGCACTCTTGAGACCTTGTTCACTTCCTCTGTGATCTTCTCCCAAATGGTCATCTTTGCACTGGTAGACAGCTTCCTGGGCACTAATTCGATCAACTCTCTTGCTAGGGCACTAAAACTTTCACTTCTTCCTCTTGAAATGCAGGGTTTCTCTTTTTGCTGGTGGTATCCTGCTCAGTACTCTGCCTAGATGGTGCATGTCATTTTCTGGTGGCCCCAGTCACCTCACCATGCAGCTGCTGGGTCACACATGTTGGCAGAGATGCAACCTCTTGTTCTGGCTGGTTGCTGGGCCATTCTTGAGTGGGGCCAGTTTGAACAGGGCCTGTTTGGGAGGGACCCCCTTGAACTTTTGCCATAGTCCTCTCTTGGGCCCTCCTTCTCCGCTCCTGTTCCCTCCTGCTCAATGACTCCAGCAGAGATTCGACTCTTGCCCTCTCTAGAGCATCCTCAGCTGCGGAATCATCAGAGCCTGACATGTTTGCAGCAAAAGTGGTCTGCATCTGGCTGCATATTTATAGGCTGAAATCCCGCCTTGGACAAGGGGCGTATTTTTTTTTCGCAGTGCTGTAGCTAATTTCCGCCGAATATTCCCGCTTAAATTACGCGGAAACAACGCACATAATCATTCACCTGTACATGAACATACACAGGTTCTTGAACATTCTGTGCTACATGCCTACATGTGTTCACCTGTAATTCCACTGATGAGTGTTTTCGTGTGGTCCCTGTTGGAGTACTTGTGTGGTGTTTTGTGTAAAATTACAAACATACCAACGTCACAATGCTTTCCTTACATTTCTTATGTGTAATAATTATGTACAGAGCAACAGGTTGTATCCCATCACATACGTTATTATTATGCGTTATTATCAGATATTTGCGTCTATAAATTTTCGCATAATATATATATATATATATATATATATATATATATATATATACAGTACGTGTCGCCATACATTGAATGCATACTGTATGTTCTTGTGTGTATATCGGAAAGGTCAGCGAATCTTTTCATTCGCATACATATTGTTAACTAATATGGATTAATAAAGTTAACAATAAAAAAAAGTTGTTTTCGATCAATCAACCACCAAAACTTATATATGTACCTGCAATTAATAACTGCGCCATTGCCAAAATGTCTGCCACTAGGGCTGCGCCTTTTTCAAGGGCAGAACTATTGGCCTTGGTGCTGGTAATGGACCGGCGCCTGGGGCCAAGGGGCCCCTATGTCTCCAATGCGGAGAAACGCCGGGTGTATAACGCTGCCCGGCGCTTGATATACGCCCGGACCGGCGTCCAGAGGAGCCTGGGACAAGTGGAGCGCCGGTGGTCAGACCTTCGGTGCTGCCAGCCAGTACTCTTATGTTCAATTCGGCGGCATATTAGCTGATGTAAGTCTTATTATTTTTTTGTTGTTGTTATTTTCAAAAATGTATGCGTTTTTTAGCAATGTTTTAAGTAATGCTTTAAAATATGTGCATGACTATTTGGGTGTATGTATGGGTGTATATGGGTATATATGGTTGTAAAGGGGTATATATGGGTGTATATGGGTATATATGGTTGTATAGGGGTATATATGGGTGTATATGGGTGTATATGGTTGTATAGGGGAATATATGGGTGTATATGGTTAAGGTCTGATATTGTGTGTAGCAGATATATTCATTATCAAGAACAATTTCAACAAAAAAAGGAAATGTATCATTTGTTTTTTTATGAACATGAGTAATGTTAATTTTTACTTCTCCCATTTTCATGAAACACAACCTTCAATTTCGATAACATCAACATGAACATTTCAGCACACGCAATGGCACGCATGAGGGCCAGAGAGGAGGCCCAGCGGCAGGAGGCCCAGCGGCAGGAGGAAGAATCGATGGAGAGCACCTTGGGGCCCACTGGTGCACACACCATATCCCCCTCCACTTCCACCAGCCACTCACCCACCCCCAGCCACTCATCCACCCCCAGCCACTCATCCACCCCCAGCCACTCACCCACCCCCAGCCACTCACCCAACCCCAGACACTCACCCACCCCCAGACACTCCCCTGCTCCTGGAGAACCATCCAGCCCAAGCCACTCCCCTGCTCCTGGAGAACCATCCAGCGAAGACCAGGATGGCACAAGTAGCCATAAGTAAACAATGTGCCTAATGTTTACATACACATTTCTACACATAAACAATCACAACACCCACATATGTGTAGGCCACATCCTCATTAGTTGCAACATATCGCTGCAGTGCAACCCTGAGCTGTGGCCTGTCCTCCTCCAGGAACAAGGGTCCCCTTGGTGTATTTTTTGAGTGTGGCCATGCCTCACCCCTTGAGCAATTGACATAACAGTACATCCAATGACATATCCTACAGTAGTGGTGTTGAAGTTATGTGGGGCCAGCTGTTGTGTAACTACGCTTCCCAGCATGATGTGCAACAATAATTTATAGATTGGTTTGTTAGTAGTGTGTGAGGCCATATGGATGCATGCTTTCCAAACATTGCTGTAGGCCTATATTTTGTACTGCAATGTCCTACTTTTTACATAGTAAGGAGTGCTAAAGCCACAACAATGTCATTACCCTTAAATAGCACAGGTTAATTGTGAGTTTTGAGGTGATTCCACCAGCACAAACCTTCCAATTGTGATGAAGCATACTTTCATCCAAGAAGGAGGAATTTATTTCATGTTCTGAAATATGTCGAGTATGTGTGTGTCAACATAATATTATTTATTAGCGTGTTGACATCAGGCCCATCTTCAATGTATTTGAAAAATGTATGTGGCCTTCACACTTAACTCACACCTTCTTCTTATATAAAAAAACTACAAACATTTGTGTATATTAGATATTAATGATAATGGGTGACATTTATTAGAGACCGATGTTGGGTTTTTGGCGATTTTTATCGCAAAAACTGCCGTTTTTTCATTTTTTTCCCAAATCGACTACTTAATGGGTGGCGATTTGCGGCATAAATCACACTTTTTGCCGCGAAATCGCACTTTCTGAAAGTGCGATTTTTTTTAACTCCGGAATTTGCATCCAGATGTTTTCCCCATTGAAAAAGATACAATTCGCATTTTTAATGAGATGCGAATTTGGAAATCGCCAAAAAAAATGGTCTAAAGTTCCAAAAAAAAATAGACCTGATCCTGACTGGCGATTTTGTCAGAAACATGGCGATTTTATCAGAACCATGCACAGATCATTGTGATCTGTGTATGGTTCTTTGGTTAAATATGTGGAAAAGTAATAAAAAAAATTGGCGTGAGGTCCCCCCTCCTGTACATAACCAGCCCCGGGCTCATTGAGCTGGACCTGGTTCCAAAAATACGGGGGACAAAAAGCGTAGGGGTCCCCCGTATTTCTGAAACCAGCCCCGGACTCTTGGACCGGTCCTGGTTCCAAAAATACGGGGGACAAAAAATCTGGGGGTCCCCCGTATTTTGAAACCAGCACCGGGCTCCAACAGCCCGCAGTGTCATGCCACAGCCGGGGGACACTTTTTACACAAGGTCCCCCGGCCGTACCATGAGCACCGTGGCTGGTCAGCCTTGGACAGGGTACCTGGAGGAGTGGGGACCCCCCCAATAAAGGGGTCCCCCCCCAGGCTCCACCCATCCAGGGCTGAAGCCCGGGGCTGTCACCGGCGTCCCTGGCCATTGGACGCCGGCCTGATATGGTTAAATTCTCATTCATAACATTGCTTAATACAGGAGAACTACAAGTGCCAGCAGACCTCCCCCGCAGGCTGGGACTTGGAGAACCACAAGTCCCAGCATGCGGGGCATTAATGGGCCCGCTGGGACTTGTAGTCCACCTGTAAAAAGAATGTTAAAAGAAAACACACACACAGAAAAGTAAAACTTTATTACACACACATCCACACACACCTCACTTTTACACCGCTATACATACCGATCCAGGATCCAGCGCTGGTCTCTCTGCAGCAGAGCCGGACAGCCCGCACTGACAGCGGGCTGAACCGGCTTCCTCCGATGCAGCTAACAGCTTCTGTCGCGCTGTCCCGGCGCGACACAGGCTGAGAGCGTGATTGGGCGATGCGTCTCCATGGAGACGCATAGCTCAGCCCTGATTGGCTGAGCTATGCGTCTCCATGGAGACACATAAGCCGGAGACGCTCTTGGCCTCTGTTGCGCTGGGACAGCGCGACAGAAGCTGTTAGCTGCATCGGAGGAAGCCGGTTCAGCCCGCTGTCAGTGTGGGCTGTTCGGCTCTGCTGCAGAGAGACCAGCGCTGGATCCTGGATCGGTATGTATAGCAGTGTAAAAGTGAGGTGTGTGTGGATGTGTGTGTAATAAAGTTTTACTTTTCTGTGTGTGTGTTTTCTTTTAACATTCTTTTTACAGGTGGACTACAAGTCCCAGTGGGCCCATTAATGCCCCGCATGCTGGGACTTGTGGTTCTCCAAGTCCCAGCCTGCGGGGGAGGTCTGCTGGCACTTGTAGTTCTCCTTTATTAAGCAATGTTAGGAATGAGAATTTAACTATATCAGGCCGGCGTCCAATGGCCAGGGACACCGGTGACAGCCCCGGGCTTCAGCCCTGGACGGGTGGAGCCTGGGGGGGGGGGACCCCTTTATTGGGGGGGTCCCCACTCCTCCAGGTACCCTGTCCAAGGCTGACCAGCCACGGTGCTCATGGTACGGCCGGGGGACCTTGTGTAAAAAGTGTCCCCCGGCTGTGGCATGACACTGCGGGCTGTTGGAGCCCGGTGCTGGTTTCAAAATACGGGGGACCCCAGATTTTTTGTCCCCCGTATTTTTGGAACCAGGACCGGTCCAAGAGTCCGGGGCTGGTTTCAGAAATACGGGGGACCCCTACGCTTTTTGTTCCCCGTATTTTTGGAACCAGGTCCGGCTCAATGAGCCCGGGGCTGGTTATGTACAGGAGGGGGGACCTCACGCCATTTATTTATTTTATTTTTTATCACAAAATCGAACATTTTAACAAAATCGCACCTTTTCATGACTAAAAAAATCGCACTTTTCATCCCGAAAATCGCCCTACATCGCACTTTCTCGCACTTTTCATGCCGGAATACACACCTCATTAAATATGCGATTTCGCTGCAAAAATGCGATTTTAAAAAACGGCGATACAGGGCGATATGAGCAAAAATCGCATTTTCGGAAAAACGGTCAACACAATAAATCTCGCCCAATGTTTTTTTTCCCTTCACTACAGACACTGAACAGCAGCAGGATGAGGTGCAACACATTTTGAGGGAAATCTTCCTCACCCTCCTGTACCTCAACATTTTGTTTGGGAAATTCTTCTATTTTTTTTGCATTAATAAAAAGTTTCTGTTCATGTAGAAATTGCCTGTGTTTTTATTCAGAAATATGTTAGAGGGTTTGTAAGGGCAGGTACATATAGATGTGTAATGTCACTTATATTTGTAATTTGACGTGAGGGGTAACCATTGATGTGTGAATGTGTGTGTTTTTGGGTTAAATAACACAGTGAAAATGCATGAATGTTTAATGTTAGATTAAAACATCACACATAACATCAGGGTAGGTATACATGTTAATAATTCTGAGCAAACTAATTATGGACATAATTTAGTACATACTGTACACACAAACACCAACATAACTTTATTTAAAAGTCAAACCAATGTGGGGACACATAGATAGTGAATAAAATGGCACATTAGAACATAATAAATATAGATGTAATGAGGGTTTAAATGTTGTTTGATTAGGCTGTTTATTATGGTAGTCAATTGAGTTAATTGACTTCTCTATCCTCATCCAGCTTTGATGCTGTTGAAAACCCTCTCCTGCCTGGATGACCCAAAGCTTCCTGAAACTAAACATGGCTAAAACTGAACTTCTAATCTTCCATCCCCCAAACATCATCTCTTCTCCCACTATCTCCATCAGCATTGGTGAAACCGAGATCACCTCCACTGACCAAATGAGCTGCCTTAGTGTCATCATTGACTCCTGCCTCTCTTTCACCCTCCACATACGTGCTAGCTCACAGTCTTGCTGCTTTCACCTCCGCAACATCTCGCGCAACAGACCATTACTCTCCACTGACGCAACCAAAATTCTCATTCACTCTCTTGTCATCTCCCGCCTTGACTACTGCAACATCCTTCTCTCCGGGCTAACTCTCGCCCGCCTCGCACCTCTCCAAACCATTCTTAATGCTGCTGCTAGGCTCATCTTCCTTTCCCACAGCTCTACCTCCGCCTCCCCCCTCTGTGGCTCACCTTTCCTTTCCGAGTTCTCTTTAAACTCCTCACCACCACCTACAAGGCTCTCTCTCCTCCTCCACCGCTCCTTACCTCTCTTCACTGATCTCTATCCACACTCCCTCCCATCCTCTTCTCTCCTGACCTCTCACCTAATCACCTCCTCCCACTACTGTGTCCAAGACTTCTCTCGTGCTGCCCCCCTGCACTGGAACAACCTCCAGCCACCCATCAGGCTTTCTGATTCCCTTACCTCCTTCAAGCGCTCCCTCTAAACCCACTTCTTCCGACTAGCCTATACCTCCTCCTCCTCCTAACCTCTTTCACTCTTCCTATCCTGCCTACCCAACCCCTCCATCTGTTCCCATCTGTTCCTACTTATCCTATTGTTTTTCGTTCATCCACCCACCTCCTTTCAGTCTGTTAACTCTTATGAGTAGGGCTCTCCTTCCTCATGTACTCACCCTACCTCTTTACCTCACCAGCGCCCCTGCCCTGTTCTCCCCTTTCACTACTTCATCTTCAGTCTCCTCGACAATTTCGACACCTACTTCAGAACTGATGCTGATTTTAGTTCTACCAGCTATACCCCTATTTATGCTGTATTTTATCAACACACCCTGTACGTAACCTTATAATTTGTTTTTTGTTTGCTATGTACGGCGCTGCGGACACTTTGTGGTGCCTTATAAATAAACGTACTACTAATACCTGACTCTGGATACAAATATCCACCAGACAAATTTGGATGGAAATATAAATTTACTTTGTCAGCTGTCTTATTTGAAATTTCCATAACAACATCATGCAGAAATATCCCTGTAATATATTATTTTAAAATTGTGCACATTGACTTTTATGTCTAATGATTCATCATATTATTATTAATTTATATAATTTATATATTTTTTAATTATTAAATTTGTATATTATTATTTTTGAGAACCGTCTTGTCTGATCCTTGTTACAGCCAGCGCTGTCACATCTCTTCATTTTATACTTTTGTTACCAATTAGGGCCTGACAACCCTGTGCCAATAGCTGTTGATTGCGCACCACGCATACATACTTCTTTTTTCCATCTAAAGCATTGTGATTGCTCTTGTGGATGAAGCCCTTCATTCGCATTGCCAGGATACGAGGGTGATCAATCAATTGAGAGATATATATTGAACTGCTTTGGACTAGGATTTTACATTTACTCCTGAAGAAGCCGGACAGTGGCGTAACTAAAAATTTTGCTTCCCCCAGCCAAAAAGTTTCTGGCGCCCCCCCCCCCCCCTGCCCCTTAAACATTACGTCACACATCATAATGCCCCTTGCACTATATGCCACATGCCGTCATTAACCTTACACTCCACACACCTAAATGCACCTTACACTATGACCGGAATTTAATGCCGCCCGAGTTCAGTGCAGTGCGAGATATCCGATGAATTCTGATGTTTTTTAAAGGGGAATTAACTTACAAGGCATGGTTTTGCCTTGTAAGTTAATTCCCCTTTAACAACCGTCAGAATTCAGCGGACATCTCGCACTGCACTGAACTCGGGCGGCATTAAATTCCACCCTATACTGTCACACACCCTTATGCTCCTTACTCTATAGGCCACACATCATACTGCCCATTACAGTACACAAATCAAGACTTCTGTGCGACGAAGTCGCACCGCCGCCAGAAAAAGGGTGTGACCTCACTGAGAGGGGGCAAGGCTTATTGGGAATAAGCCATGCCTCCTCCCGTTTTCATCACTATGGAGGCATGCTAAGCGCTCTGTGAGCTTCTGGCATGCCCCCAGCCCCTCTGTCTCCCAAGCAGAGCACCGATTGACAGGGCCTCTCCCAACTGCCCCTCTCCTCATTGCTGGACATTGCTGCCCTTGGGTGGGACAGAGGGACAGTCACAAAAAAAAAATCCCTGTCCCACGAAAATCTGTACAGGTAGGGAGTACCTGACAGATACTAACGCATGAACACACAGATGCCGACAAACAGACAGATGACAAATGGACAGATCCTAAAACATGGGCGCTGACACAGACACATATGTTGACACACGGACACTGACAGACACCTATATACACAGGGATACGCTGACACATGGACTGCACATAGAGACACTGACGCTGACATCTAGAGACATAACACAATCACCCAGACACTGACACAAACATGCTGACATGTGATGACACAGACTGACTGTTTTGCATCCCACTGTAGAAAACCAGGGTTTGAAAGGATTAACCTTATTGTTGTGTTCAGCTCCTGTGCTGAAGCCTGTAGAAGGGGAGGGCTCTGTAACCGGAGTGCAGAGTGCAGGGAAAGAGAAGGCAGCCGCTGGAGCAGGACAGTGAAGATAGAACAGAAAGCAGGGAGATGGACGATGCTGCAGCTGCCCAGCCTGCGCGGACGGAGGTTGTGTGTGTACACAGACGAACTTCCTGCCTGTGTGCTGCTGCTGGTAGGAAGGGAGGTAGAGACAGGACGGACCTCATCTCAGCTGTGCAGGTTAGAGTGAGAGACTTCCGGCGCCCACGCAGCCCCCGCTCCTCCAAGCAGTGGCGGGGGCTGCCTTACACAAGCTACGCCACTGAAGCATTTATTTACTTCCTACTGCATTTACCACCTTCCATTGGCTGATCCATCCTGAGAATTCATCCCTCCATCAATAATAAACTATGCATATGAGCCTTTGATTCCTAATTAACCATCTAAAAAGGTGGGAATTGCAATCTCCAGGAGTCCTGAGCTCTTGGAATTATAAAGCACACCAAGGGTGTGGGAGATACGTTTGTGAAGGTGGGACGTCAACATCCTCCACCAACACCTTAAGACCCCTATCAGCCACTATACCAATAAGAAATGGTAATATAAAGCTAAAGTATATACAGTTGGAAAGTGCAACTTCAATTTGAATATCATCTTATAGAAAATACAGCTTGATGATAACTAGATTTTATTTGCAATCAATAATAATTTTATTGTGTCATACATGTAATTTTTACTTTGTTATATATTAAAAAACTTATTTTTTAATTGAACCGTCTTATAATACTTCAGCCAGCGCTGGCACATTCCTTATTTTTTTTCTATATATCAATATATAGGGGTGTGAATACCCTGTGCCAGCTGCTGCTAATTGAACAACACAATTAGCAATGGAGAGTGATAAACAACCAATTACTCAGCCCCTAAATGTCATGCTACAAGCTGTGTTTAAAAAATTACAGATAGCAGCTGATTATCTGGTTGATTATCATTCTATATTTTGGCCCTTATTCTGGTTTACTCACAAAAGCAAATGCCTTCTCAGATGGATGCAACCATGTGCACTGCAGGTGGGGCAGATTAAATTTGTGCAGAGAGAGTTAGATTTGCGTGAGTTATTTTGTTTCTGTGCAGGGAAAATACTGGCTGATTTATTTTGACAAGCAATATAGATCTCACTTTGAAGTAAAACCCCACCCAAATCTAATTTTATCTGCAGATGTTACATCCCCCCCCCCCCCCCTGCAGTGCACATGGTTTTGTCCATTCTGAGCATTGGCCTCTTTTTAGGTTCAAATCAGTGCACCAATCATTCACCTTCCCAGAAGATTCAAGTGGGAATAAGATTTATGGCTGTGGACAATTTGCCAGTGTCATTATTGGAATAGAGCACAGCAGCCATATAGCACTATGCAGTAGAAAAGGATTGGACAACTATGCACAATGGAAATGGTATGCTCTTGCAGAAGACACATGGTCGTGAAAGTATACAACTTTTCAGATCAGTTGAATATGTTTGGGTTTGGAGATTGCCAGGAGAACATCTGATGCCTGAGTGTACAGGATACAGTAAAGCATGGAGTTGGTAGTACTATGCTATGGGCCTCTTTCAGCTGGTTTAATAGAGAATTCGGTAACCTGGATGGACTGACCAGCCCAAAATCCAGATATTAACCCATTAAGAACATCTGGGGCAAATTGGATTAATGGGTGCCTTCTAGGCTGACTCGATCTTCTTCAGTGTCACAGATGGTTACTGTACTTAAGGCAGAACATACTGCCTACTGTTGCCCAGAAACAGCTGGGGTGGCTGAAGGGTGTCTTCGGTTATTACTGCTCATGGTAGACCTGTACATGAGCCAAATACTGTTAAATTATAACATAAATATGTCTTAAATTAAAAAGGTAAAAATACCCCATACTGCTAATTTGAAATTTGAGGGTAGATTTATGAAGCGGTGATAAGGGAGGAGAAGTGATAACGTGCCTGGTACTTTATCATGGGCCCACAATAGATTAGCCTTTTAAATCGCTCTGGTGTTGAGTTCTGAAATGACGAGATACACTATGTCTCAAGAAGCCCTTTATAATATTGCGACAATGTTCCATGAAGCAAACATGTAATGCTCTAGTTGTTCATCCAACATATGATAAATTGCATTCACATCTTAATAGATACAGTAGATAACATAATCTGTGTCACAATTAATAAAAGATCCCAAATTGTTTGGGGTTTCCAATGGAGGGAAAAAAATGATAAATTATGTCTTGGTATTTAGGAGCACACAGTGCATTTCGTCTTTCCACACTTGAAATAACCTTTTGGTCTTTCTAGGAGCCAAGATTTTGGTCCCTCAATAGTTTGGATAGAATTTGGTCTTTCTTTTTCTCTTTCTTTTTTGACTCGGAGCAAGTCATTTTTTAAGAGTTTTGTTATTTTTATATATTATGTGGGGTCTTTCTGGAATAACATAAGATAATATTTTATCTTGTTTCAAAATTTTGTAGTTACGTAATATTATAGTTTTGATGTCATGTGCGCAGTTGTTATATTTGCTGATAAAAGCTATATCTGTTTCTATTTTTTTTTTATTTTTTGTTGTTACTTTTTCAATTTTATTCTTGGGGGTTAATAAGTCATTTCTGTTCATTTTAAGTACCTCATTATAGGCTCTCTCTAAAAGGTTGTTTGGGTATTCTTTTTCTTTAAATGATTCCAATAGTTCCAGTGCCTGCTCAGAAAATGTCTTTAAATTTGTACAGTTACACCTAAGGTGTATTATCTGTCCCTTATGTATGTTAAGTTTCCAAGGCACATAATGTGCACTTTTGAAATGCATATATGAATTTGTGTTCACAGTTTTGACATAATTAGATGAAATTATTCTGTCATCTATAATCTCGAGGGTCACGTCCAGAAAAGTAACTGTTCTCAAATCATAAGTGTGGGTTAAGGATAACTTGTAAGAATTCAAATTAAGTGCATTAACAAATTGTGTTGCAAAGAGTGAATCCCCATCCCAAATTATAATAAGGTCATCTATGTTATGTCTGCCAACCGGGTGCAGACTGTTGTACCAGGAGACAGGGATCTGGAGGTCAGGCGTGAGCCCGTGGCTGGGACTGTTGGTTAGGACGGCCACGACGAACCCTACTCTATCTCTATTGAGCACCTCGGGCAGATGACAAACCCCTGCGAAAGCTAGTCTTCACCTGTGGCCGCCGCGTTCGAAGGAGCGAGTTAGGCCCGCTCCAACCCTGATGCAGCCAGTACTTACGGTAGGACAAAGAGCTTGGGATCGTCAGAGGTGGGCTCAAGAGGATACTCTAACTAACGGGCCTAAACTGAAAGAATTACCCCTATCTGCCGGCACCTGGCCAAGGACGGGAATGCGACCCAGTCACAAGCACAAATGGCAGGTTACGGGGAATCTCCACACGAAAAGTAACAAGGACAAAGAAGCGAATTCCCAAAACAAAACCCAAAACAGAATGGAGACGGGCTGGGCCCACGGCGGGGCGGAGTCCTGTACCCCCAAACTAAATAACAGGCTGGGCAGCCAAAAGAACTAAATAACCAGCAGACTGCCGGACGAAAAGCAGTAAATGACCAGGCTCCACTGGAGCACTTACGTGACCCAAGAGAGATGGAATAAGAGGTACTGGACCTGAACACTGAAGCTGAACCAGGGGTGCCCGGAGGCACTGACCAGGAGCAGGAACCAGAGACCAGAGACAGCTGACCCCTGAAGTCCGGAGACTCTAACCAGGGGCTGGAACTGAGGACCAGCAAGAGCTTACAGAGAGCTATAACCGGCGTCTGTGCCCAGCAGACGCCTGCTCTTTATTCAAAACTGGCGCCGCCTGGCTGACGTCAGCCGCTGATGCCGGAAGCCACCAGGCGGAAGTTCGGGGACGTTGCTTGGCAACGTCACGACGCCCGGCGTCAAAAAGAGACCTGGGACTTTGCCTGGCAACGTCCCCAGTGCTCCGGCGCCACCCAAATTCCACCGACCGTCCGGGATCCCCGGCACCTGGACGAAGGGCGTGCAACAATCTATATAATAGCCATAGAAGACCAGACCCATGCCCCATCTGCCCCCCCCCCCCACACACATGGGTCTCCTCCACCTCACCCACTTATAGGTTGGCATAACTGGACGCGATCCCCATGGCCATCTCTATCACCTGTAAATAATATCGCTCCTGAAAAATAAAATAATTTTGCGAAAGTATATCTACTATGTTTATTAATATGAATTTTCTATGTTCTGCTCTCAGATGGGTATCTTTATTTAATCGTCTTTTTATTACTTTACAACCCAATTGATGTGGGATGTGAATATAGAGTGCAGTCACATCTAATGTGAGGCAGGCATAACTTTTCTTCTGTGTAATTGATTGAATTCTAGTTAAGAGATCCATAGTGTCTCTAATGTAGGACCTCAAAGTTAGAAAATATGACTGTAAAACAAAATCTACATAATGGGATAAATTGGCTGTGAGGGAATTAACACCTGAAACAATGGGACACCCAGGAGGTGAAGTGAGGGATTTGTGAATTTTAGGAAGAAATTGAAATGTGGGTGTGAGGGAAGGAGAAACTTGTGTTCGTTTCTGGACATGACCCCCGATTCATATGCAGATTCCAAAAATATATTTAGAACCAATAGGAATTTCTTAATGGGATCATCTCTGCACACAGTAGAACTTGGAATCATGTAGTTGTATGAAGGCTTCAGTGAGGTAGTCCTGGCGGTCCATCAGGACCACCCCACAGTCTGTCGGCCTCTTTGATGATCACCTGATCATCTTGTTGGAGGTCTCTGAGGGCAGATTTTTTTGTTTTTGTCAAATTAGATTTTGAATATGCAAGGGACTGTTGTTTTAAGCATTAA
This sequence comes from Crinia signifera, assembly GCF_055691185.1. Classification (NCBI taxonomy): domain Eukaryota; kingdom Metazoa; phylum Chordata; class Amphibia; order Anura; family Myobatrachidae; genus Crinia; species Crinia signifera. The sequence goes on from NW_028142150.1 coordinate 93,747, forward strand.
GTTTTGAAATCTTCTAATGTAATTTTGTAGAAAGCTTCAATATTTGAACTTTTAGCAGAAATTGGAAAAAAATCTGATTTGTTATGAAAAAAACTATTTGATCTTTTAAGATTATATAGTTTTAATGGGGATTCATCTTCTATATGATTTTGTTTCCATAATTTCTCCAGATTAGATGGAAGGATATCATCCGTACTGTCCAACACAATTGGAAAAACATCTTCTACTTTAAAATGTTAAAAATCTGAATATGAATTATTGGTTAAGATTTATTCTATTATTTATGTGAAATAATATAAGAGGATATATAAGATGATATATTTGTGCTGTACAGTGGATATATGATCTAATAGATATTAATAAATGAAATTGTATGTTATAATGCAATATACTACATGGGTGAGGACAACTAGAGATACCTCTACATAATAGTCCATTGGAGCCGATCACATGACAGATGGATGCTCAGTTGCCCGGCACCAAGAGATGCTCTGATGTCATCACTTCCATCCGGACATACAGTGATGACGTGTCAGCTGGAAGATCTACTAGGTTGCCAGGCAACGGATGATGCTGAGACCGGAGCTAACAGAGTTCTGTGTCATCGGTGGCCGACAGGTTATCGTGAGGCGATCGGGAACCACGGTGGGGACTGGGACAGTACCCTGTACCCAGTTTATAACTATGACCTGCCTCACATACATAATGTAAGAGTTCTACTTAATACATACCTAATTCTCACTTCTGGGTCATGTGACCGGGACAGGACCCAGCCAGCATGAATGCTGGATTTTCTGGCAGGTGTGTGTAATTTGGAAATTATATTCTAACTTCAAATCTATCTATAATATCTTATATTCAAATATATTGTTCATCTTTCTGACTGCCTCCAGATTTAATGACTATGCAATATTTATATATTATAAGGCGGTTCATTTGATGTATTTGTATGTTCTCACATGTGATTACCATCCTCAATCAATTGAGAAGAATATATTAAGCCAGTGCCAGATTAAGCCTTCAGGGGGCCCGGGGCACTTTAGACAGGGGTCCCCCTTACTTGTCATTACTGGCTGCAAACTGCATGGAAGAATATTACACTGTCAAAACACAGAGTAAAGGCAATATAAACTTGGTCAATGGGTAACTGCAGGGGACATATATATATATATATATATATATATATATATATATATATATATATATACATACATACATACATACATACATACATACATACACACATACACATAAATACATACCACATAAAAAGCCTGCGTTTGTCCCTCTGCATCTTACTCTGTAGGAGACCTCACAGTCCCAGTGCTGCTTCTGATTAAAAACCCTCCCATGACTAGGCTGCTGCTATTCTCCATGGGTCTGAGAAGCATGTAATGAGCTCCACCAATCGGCGCTCAGCACAAACATCTCAGCCTCTGCCATCTGGTTCAAAGTGTCGTGGGACTTAGTCAACTCCCAGTAATGCACTGCACACTTGTGCAATCAGTGAGCCTTGGCTCCCGCTGCTCAGCACCATTAATCATTCTCACATTGGCAGATAGGTGAAGCTGCAGAACTACCCTACTCCCATGCACAAAACCTTAAACAAGGGGTTCCCAATCTTTTTTGATTCATGGCAACCTAGAGAATCAGAATTTTTTTCACGGCACCCCTAGGTCCAAAAAAATCTAATTTGATTGGGTTTATATGCGATTCTTAGCGGCAGTTACGTGGTAAAGGGCAGGATTTGCTTCTGTTTGTACACATTCTATGATTGGCAGCCACCAGCACTGGTTTTGCTCATATATAATTAACCATTAATAATTTGAGTTGGTCCTGGACCACCAAGCCGTGGCACCCCTGCATGTGTCCCAGGCACCCCAGGGAGCCACGGCACACAGTTTGGGAACCACTGCCTTAAGCTGCCTTATTTTTTGAAAAATACATGCCAACCACAGGGGCCCCTAGCTATAGGGGGGCCCAGATGCACTGACCCCTTGTGCCCCCATTATAATCTGGCCCTGTATTGAGCTGCTTTGGACGAAGATTTTACATTTGCTCCTAAAGAAACCAGATTGTAGCATCCGGGGAAACGCGTTGAGCCTTTATTCTTTACTTCCTACTGCATTTACCACCTTTCATTGGCTGATCCATCCTGAAAATTCATCCCTCCATCAATACTGGATTATGCATATGGGACGTTTTGCCTTTGCTCCTAATCTCTAGGAGTCCTGAGCTCTTGGAATTATAGAGCACATCAAGGGATCTGTGGGAGACACGTGTCACAGGAGGCCTCTGCGGGTCACAGCATGTCCACTACTCACATGTCCATGCCCGGCGGTAGCTCTCTGTGCGGCTTGGGCAGCGTGCGGGGAATGCAGGAGGTGTCAGGAGGCTCGGTGGGTCCCGGAGTCTGATGTCCAGCAGGTGGGGGCAGTGAGCAGGGACTGACTGGTGGACGGCGCCGAGAAGCAGTCGCCACCATCTTGGTTGTGGGCAAACTTCCCATTTTGCAAGGTACGTCCACTTCCTGACCTCAGGCTCTGTGCAGCCAATGGCAGCCGCTCTCAGCACTTAAGAGGGATTTGCCTAGACAGCCCAGGGTCAGTGCAAAGAGTCAGACAGACTGTATGCTTCCTGACTTCACTTCTGGCTAGTTGGTCCTAATTTCTGCCAACCTTCCAGTCGTATTTTCTTCCCTGAGGGTTCCAGCTCCTTCACCGAATACTGCCTGCCTAATTGTAATCTTCTCGCCAGGGATTCAGGCCGGTTGCCGCTGACTCCTTCCACGCCCACAGCTCCGTTACCAGCCCTAGGTCCCGTAACCTATCACCCTATCTCCATCAGGCACTCCTCTCGTGGCTAACTCTTTCCAGCCCTTCTAGTTCCAGACTGGATTTAGCGTCCTCCCCTATGGTATACCTAAATTCCTCCGTTCGCAAATAACCAACAATCACGAACCCTCCAGATTACCGGATTCCTAAATTCCTCTGCTATTGTTTACCGCAAGACCTATTGCGATTACCGCAAACCCTCCGTTGACTCTTAAAGACGTTATTTGGGAGAACTTTTGTTTATTTCCTTAAATGCAGGGGTCCTTTATTAAACCAGCATGTTTTCAACCAACTCCTTCTGGCTCTGCAGTTCTTCCTGACAGTCACACGAGTTGATCCAATCCTAATTCCGTGACAACACGTTTGTAAACGTGGGATGCCAACATCCTCCACCAACAAGTTCAGACCCCTTTTTTACAATTGAAATGTCTTGTAATACTTCAACATTCCTTCATTTTAGTACTTCTTGTCCTTAGTTAGAAGTTATTAATGGCATTTGGTTGCTATTGGCAACATGACCTCTTTTCCGTTTTAAATCTGTAGTAAACTTCCCTTATGGGTAAAATTTTATAGGATGAGAGATTCAGAAAGTGAGAGATTTGGTAAGCAATATCAAGGTTTTTTTTAAAGCTGCAATCATTTACACTGCAAAATCCAACTGGTTTTGCAGTGTAAATGATTGCCGCTTAAAAAAACTGGAGATTTCTTACCAAATCTCTCACTTTCTGAATCTCTCATCCTATTTAATGTCCCCCACAGTTAACACACAGCAATTATTTAATGCAGTATACATGCTACATATTTAAAAATATTCCTACTTTATGGCTATTTGTGCACATTGCAGACCACTGTTTATAATGTATAATTGTTGGATAATTGATGGATGACAGAAGACTTTTGTAGTGATCATGTAATAATGCTTCGGAGATTTATAAATGAGATGTTTCATACTGAGTTACTCATGCTTGGATTATCTACTTGCCATACAAGCACTGATAACAATGTACACATTTTGTTAGATTTGTCTGATACAGAGGTATTAACCTTCTGTTACAATGACAGGAACCTATTGATGTAATGAACATGTTACTTTATCTCTTGAATAAATATCAAATTGATAATTTATCATAAAAGTTTACACTGTAAAAAGGTCACATCAGCCTGTTACATGCCTCCAAGGGATCTCTATGCAAAACTCTGCCAGGATAAGTATTTCAGTCCGGTCAAATACAGATTTCTGCCTTGTCTCACTTAGACAATGTCATCATTCATTTTGTTGATGTTAACAGTAATGCGGCATACACACTGGGCGATTGTAGCCCTATAGGACTAGATCACTTAGAATTTAGCACGGGTAGCTCCGTGTGTAGGTCCCCCAGCAACGGTAATGCGCTGCCCAGTGTGTCACCATCACAGCATGCAGTATAAATCTAGGCATCGCCAGTATTATCTCACCAGAGAACACTGGCCGGGCCGGATCACTCAGCACACATCACTGTGTGCTGAGCGATCTGTCCTAAACAGTATTGCTTAGCAAGAGGAACCCATCACCCCGTGTGTACAGAGCTTAAGCCAATTTTTTAGTAAATAGCTAAATCCCATCGCTACTAATGCCATCCGCCGTACTGCGCCATTCGCTAGACTGTGGCGCTCGCACATTGAGACGTTCGCTTGCCCCATTCTCGGCAATGGACGCACGAGCGTGCGAGACACTTGCTTGTCCTGTCTCCATCTGCCGGATCGCCATCCGCCAGAAACCTGTGGAAGGTGATCTGGCGGCAACATAGAGAATGACCCCAGCTGTTCCGACATACTCACATAACCTGACTTTAATTAGATGCTGTACAGTACAGTTCCCAGTAAGCTGAGAGGCGACGGTCTTGTGAATATTATATACACACTTGCCTACCCTCCCAGAGAACACAAGTCCTGTAGGGCTTTGGTTTACCTGTTCCTTTTTGTTTTACTAGAGGTAAGGCGGATTGTCCCGGGCATGAGAAATTAAACTTGTTTCCTTAAAGTTTCATATTATGCCAATGGTATTTGCACTGATACCTCCGCCATAATGACATTCCATCTCCCCTCTGTCTTAAAAGTTTTCAGAATTTCACTTAATCTTCTGTGCAGGTTAGAAGGTTATATTGTGATGTATTGGATACATATCTCTAGGACACTGATTTTTCCTATATGTCCAGGAAGACACATGATAAATATGTAAGTGTAAGGCAAGCAGAATACTGATAGATCCCATAAGTATTTTACCCCTACCCTTATCCCTAGACCTATCCTACTGCTCCCACAATTTTAGCCTATCCTCCCCCTCCTGCAGTGTACCCTAACCTCCACCTCCCACAGCATACCCTAACCATCCCCTTCTGTTGCCTAACCCCAGGGCAGGCGACAGGGGGGTCAAAGGGCACACACATACATGGCCAAAACCTTGTGAGGGGCCCCAGGGCTCTGAAGGGTCAGGGGCTGCAGCCCTAGCAATGATTTTAAAGGCACCAGCTGCCTGCCTACGCACCTGGATTCCTGGAAGGGAACTTACTTGGAACCCAATCCAGTTACTCCCCTCGGTCTGGTCACTTGTCTGGCTACTCATACTTATGAGTTGAATGACATCTTGCAACACAATAAACTGCACAACACAAAATGCTGCACCCTCCCAATTAAATTGCATAGTGCATATTAATAATAAGACAAATTACATTCAATATGCAATGTAATAAAAATCAGTGTGCGTGGTTGAGGACACCAAAGATATCAGTGTACCAGGCCCCAGGATTTTTGTTGCCTGCCGTGCCTAACCCTAACCCCACCCCTGCAGCCTAATCTCCCCCCTAGTGCCTAATCCCAAACTCATTATGTAATGGCAGTATCTGTTGGGATTCTGTCCATCAGGATTCAATTCTTGGTCTTTGGGCTGATGAGATCCAAACTGGCTGGATACTGACCACATGATCCCAATATAAGATAGTTGCTGTAGGCCTTCTAAGTGAGGCAGAGGTCTGGATGTCATTGATGGTAAGTGAACAATTAAGGGATTCAACATATTACTAGTGGGATGTGCCTCCAAAATGGGAAGGAAGAGGTTGTGACTGTCTCAGAGAGCTTTTGCCAAAGAAGTGGCAAGGAAATATGTCTGCTATCAATTGCTGCCAAGGCCATAATTGAAATAGTTTGTGTATCCCCTGAAGAGGGGGAAAGGGTATAAATTACCCACATCTCTGGCCCAGTAGAGCATGGAAGTCATATTTATGCCCCCATTACCAACCATGCCACTAACATGCACTTCAATGCCCTCAAAGGGCCTTTTTCCTGCCACTTCCGGATGCCACTGATATAGGGACATTTAGATAAGTTATTTCAGTGAAAACCGTGCCCCAGAGAATTTGCACCCATATAGCTCAGGATATGATAGATCCAATACATAAGAGAATTATCACTCCTGGAGTCCTGCCATAAGATTTAAATAGAGACCTTGCTGGGAATCGTTCTTGTTGGAGAACGGTACTTCATAAGACCAGGCATGACCTATCGCACATATACAGTGATGATACAGCTGCTTCATCACCTGAAAATCTATCCAGACTTCATTGAACACATTACTAAAGCCAAGAATATCATCTGGGAAAATACTAGCGAGACATCCATGGCTAACTATGATTGTTGTTGCTATCTGTAATGTATGTGACTATTTACATGAGTAAAAGTGTTTTACTATTATACTTACTTGTGCACCCTCCTTCTTTAACATGAGTTATCTACATCATTCGGTACTTCTTTACTTTCACGGCGCCACTAGATAGGACAGATAGGATACTAGATAGGATACGATTTTGTATGCGATTTGACATAAGATATCGCATAAGATATAGGATAAGATTTACTATCCATTTCATTACCCCACTATCCACTAGGGTGTGGAGTTGATTTTATATAGCGTGGCGAGCGCAGCGAGCCACCGAGCCCGAAGCGTGGCGAGCGGACACGGATGTTGTTTCAAAGCAAGTCACCAATATTGCATGCCATTTGCATGCAATTCCATAAAATACATTCCGTGTCCCCACGCTTCGGGCTCGGTGGCTCGCTGCGCTCGCCACGCTACATAAAATCAACTTCACGCCCTAGTGGATAGTGGGGTAATGAAATGGATAGTAAATCTTATCCTATATCTTATGCGATATCTTATGTCAAATCGCATACAAAATCGTATCCTATCTAGTATCCTATCTGTCCTATCTAGTGGCGCCGTGAAAGTAAAGAAGTACCCATCATTCTTGTGGTTGAGGCTTCTGGGAAGGTGCTCACAGATATTATTAATGTTACTGAAAAATTCACTTGATATTGGGACTTTCTAAATTTTGTGTATGTCCACTTGCTATATATACATACACACAGACACACTCACACACACACACACAAACACAAACACACTCAAACATCCGAAACAGCTGAAAGTGCGCCTATTTATCAAATAGAGAAAATCCCCAAACATTATCACCGAATTCTCCCTGTTTGCCATTAGTCACAGAATGCAATGGCTACTGCCAGGTATTGCCCTTGATGACCATCAAAGGAGCTCCCCTTTGATAGTAGAATAACCAGGGGCATAACTAGAACTCTCTGGGCCCCATAGCAAAATTTGAAAAGGGGCCCCCCTTTTTACACGGTGACACACACACACACATGGGTAGTGTGGGGATAAAAAAGTGGGTACTTGTGTAGTTTCACGGCGGCAGCTGGCCGCCTGCGTCTTTCGAGTCTGCGTCACCTTGAGCTCACCACACTTTATAGAATAGACTCCGCGCCGCCGTGCATAGTTCAAACCCCCACTATCCACTTTGTATAAAGTGTGGCGAGTGCAGCGAGCCACCGAGCCCGAAGCGTGGGCGACCGGACACGGACACAGAAAGAGTGGGCGGCCAGCTGCCGCTGTGAAACTATACAAGTACCAATAAGTACACAGGTAAGTACCAAAGATACAATTGGGGGTCAATCTTCAAATCAGCCACGATACCATACTCCGCCTTACGGATGATGTCCCTCATAAGAAAGAGGAGAAGATATAGTGCAAAACCACTTTTTATTGTTAAAAACACAAATATATCAAGATCAGACAAATCCAGCGGAGAGGAAAAGGGGTGGATTTTAGCGGATATGTTGAAGAACTGGACAAATGGCTCTCAAATGGGCATAAGTGGTGACAGATGGAAACCCGGGTAGTCCACAAACAAATGGCCAAAAGAGCATTCCCCTTCTCTTTCTCCCCTGGTCCAAAGCACAGCTGCTCCAATGCATTTCGGACAGTAATGTGTCCTTTTTCAAGGAGTATAGCTGTGATCCTTAGTCCCCTGTTTATATAGGGGAAATCCATCACTAAATTCCCAATCACCGGGTCCGGCGTGGGCTTCCGGTATCGGCACTTCACTTCCGGTCGCAGCTTCCTGTAATGACGTACCCCGCTGCCGGATGTGTACGCCGCAGAACTTCCGGTTTCACGGAGTTTACACTCTGAGATACGGGAGCCATAATCACAGACACATTGTGCCCCACTTTCGGGATTTTGATGTGCGGCCATGTATGTTGGAAATTGCCACACTTCCAGAAACAGATGGAATAACTTTCTGCCCATACATAATGAATTTCTGTGGTGCTTTATCCAATCTGCATAAAACATTCACTATAATATGTAAAATACAAAATTAGAAACAGTTTATAAAACCCAGGATAAAATTCATAAACATTTAAAGAAGAAACATTTAAAAGGATTTATTTATATGTAAACATAAGAGAATGCTCATCTGGTGGAAAAGAGGACATGCTAGAGAAACCACTTCACCTCAAAATTAGCAGTGAGACCGTTTGGTTTGAGGGTATTAAATTTATAAATCAGTTTCATCTCTTCTCTTGCCAGATAAGTGTTCTAAATCTTATTTCTAAAACCAGTATGTGCAATCTTTATACCAAAAAAACATACAATGTGGGATGCAGAAAAATTGTGAACATCCTTAAAATTTTGCAAAAGAGAATGAGATTCTAATCCCTTTCTTACATTATTAAGATGCTCACTCAAACGGGTTTTAAAAGGTCGCGATGTCCTGCCAATATAAAATTTGTGGCACGAACATTCAATGCCATACACAATATTTCTGGTGTTGCATGTTATAATATCATCTAAAATGAACATAATCCCATTAATAGTGTCTTCCGTGATTTTACTAATGCCTTTACTGGTTACCTCTCTGCATGCTTTCCAGAGTCTGCATCTATGAAATCCCTTAGTAAGTACTCTTCCTGGGCGTTTGATATTAGGAAGAGCACTACTAACTACTTTGCTCTTGCTGTTGGGTGCCCTTCTATAAATGAACTTAGGGAAAACTGGTAAATGGTCGCCTAACACGGTATCGTGTTTAAGGATACCCCAGTATCATTTAGGAAGAACTGGGGTATCTTTAAAAATGTTTTATGCAAATTGGATAAAGCACCACAGAAATTCATTATGTATGGGCAGAAAGTTATTCCATCTGTTTCCGGATGTGTGGAAATTCCAACATACATGGCCGCACATCAAAATCCCGGAAGTGGGACACAATGTGTCTGTGATTATGGCTCCCGTATCTCATAGTGTAAACTCAGTGAAACCGGAAGTGATGCGGCGTACACATCCGGCAGCGGGGTACGTCATTACAGGAAGCCACGACCGGAAGTGAAGTGCCGATACTGGAAATCCACGCCGGACCCGATGATTGGGAATTTAGCAATGGATTTCCCCTATATAAACAGGGGACTGAGGATCACAGCTATACTCCTTGAAAAAGGACACATTGGTGTCCGAAATGCATTGGAGCTGCTGTGCTTTGGACCAGGGGAAAATGAGAAGGGGAAGCCACTTTTGGACATTTGTTTGTGGACTACCCGGGTTTCCATCTGTCACCACTTATGCCCATTTGAAAACCATTTGTCCAGTTCTTCAACATATCCGCTAAAATTCACCCCTTTTCCTCTCCGCTGGATTTGTCTTATCTCGATGTATTTGTGTTTTTAACAATAAAAAGTGGTTTTGCACTATATCTTCTCCTCTTTCTTATGAGGGACATCATCCATAAGGCGGAGTATGGTATCGTGGTAAAGACCTGAGGTCCTCATATACTATTGAGTTTTCCATTCTGGAGAAGAGGAGACACCATTTACCTCTGAGGAGAGTGTGGTAGCTAACCCTGACCTGAGCGCTGATTTGAAGATTGACCCCCAATTGTATCTTTGATACTTACCTGTGTACTTTTGTCTTACTGACGTATTTGGGAATACGGTCTGGAGGACTATCCTCAAATTAGCTGCTACCCTTTGTGTGTTTGCACAGGATCATTTGTTTTCAGTAGTTTTTTTTCTGTATTTAAGTACCAAAAAGTGTCACAAAAACATTTACACAGGGTAGGAAGGTACAAAATGTCGATGTTTGGAATATACATGGTGCCAAAATGCACACGCAAGGTTACACACACAGGGGTAGTGGGCTACAGGGGGTCACACACAGGGGAAGGTGGTACAGGAGATCGCAAAGGGGATTAGGGTTGAGAAGGTATCATACACAGGGAAAGGGGTTCAGGGGGTCACACATCAGGGGGGAGGGGTCACACAGAATACGGATGTAGAGGGTGGGAAGGGTTTCACACACAGGGGATGTGTGGTACGGAGGGTGGGGGTCAGAAACCAGGGATGAGTGTGGAAGGGGAGACAAGGTGCTACACATGGGAATAGGGGGTGCAGGAGGTAATACACCAGGGATGAATGGGGTTGAGAGGGGTCACACACAAACACAGAGGAAGAGGATTGGTGGGTCATGCACACACAAGGGATCTCACACGGGGTACTGGGCTCCATGGGCACTTACCAAGGAAGGGAGGCCCATGGATCCAGGCACAGGGTGAAGGGGAAACCAGGCGGGACTGACATATGCTAAACGCTGCAGCTGCACTTCATGATTCATCCGTAGGCACAGTGTCATCCCTGTGTGGGAACGGGAGGCAGGCCCAGTGCTGCCTCCCCTCATGGTGCAGCTGGCTGCTGGAGGAGGCCGGGTAGAGCCAGGTCTGCTAGGCGGCGGAAGGGGCAGTGCAACATCTCTGGCATCTGGGGGAAGAGGGCGGTGCAGGGCACAGGCAGTGTGGCACACTTCTCTGAATCTCCGGTGTCTGGGTTGGGGAGTAGAGGGTGGCTTGCATCCCGGTGTCTGGGGGGAATAGGACGGCAGCTGCTCACATATCTCTGGTGTTTGGGGGGGAGGCCGTGATAAACTAATAGATACACATTTGTCCACTACTTATGTGAAGCCTAGAACTTGCTGTCCAAGTTCCCAACAGTATAGGGTATATCGTATAGAAAAATAAAGAATAAAAACTATATCAGATCAATACAGTGTCAATGATGTGCATAAATTGACCCAGATGCAATTCGACTGTGTGAGTGCCACATTACCAGGGGTGGCATATATTTGGGGGTGGCACTCAGGCCCTTGTGTTGGCAAAGTCAGCCTCAAACATACCAGTGACTGCAAAATATTTCCACTGTACTGTATCATATGCCATTGTCAAGGGAGCGTAACTGGCCCTGTGAGCTGTGATACTTTGTAATTATGTATACATACATTAATTAAAAATTAAAAAGTTATAGCTAGTGGGTCTTTTTATTATTCTATTAAATTGTCTATCATCAAATGATGGCTTATAACCAATAAGTGAAAATAATAACATTTTAGGTGCAGGGGTTGGAGGGCCTTTACTGTTGCGCTTTCACCCCTAATCCCACCCCTGGTTGGTAACAGTGTAGCACAAATGGGTAGATGTATGAAGCAGTTATAACGGAGGAGAAGTGAGCCAGGGGAGAAGTGGCCCATGGCAACCAATCAGCACTGAAGTAACATCTATTATTTACATTATATAAAATTATACAGAGCAGCTGATTGGTTTCCATGGGCCACTTCTCTCCTGGTTCCCTTCTCCACCCTTATCACTGCTTCATACACCTACCCCTAAGTCACATATGAACAGGTGAGAGTGAGAACCCAATTGACTGGCTACTGTATATGGTAAGACATTGGGGGTTATTCTCATTCACACTCAGAGGGAAATTCCTTCTCAAATGGACAAAAACATATGCACTGCAGGTGGGGCAGATGTAACTTGTGCAAAGAGAATTAGATTTGGGTGGGGTTTTACTTCAAAGTGAGATCTAAATTGCAATGAAAAAATAAAGCAGCCAGTATTTTCCCTGCACAGAAACAAGATAACTCGCCCAAATCTAAATCTCTCTGCACATGTTATATCTGCCCCACCTGCAGTGCATATGGTTTTGTCCCTTTGAGAAGGACTTTGCCTCTGAGAGTGAATGAGAATAAGGGCCATTGTTTTCTGCTACCAGTCAGAATTGCTGCTATCCCAAATACTTTTCATGGCTATTTAATAAATAGAAGTCAAAATATGAGTGTGGATGATTAATAGTTTCAAACAAATCCTTCCACCTGGAGTAAATAATTAAAAACTCAAATTAAACGTGTGCGTGACAATCATTCAATGAGATGAAAGTTTAGTAGTCTGCACCTGCATTGGAATTAGGGGACGGATTCAGACTCGTTCGTTCGGGTCCAAATTCAGCCCCTTCTCTGATGTTTGGGGCTTGCGCATGTGCGTGTATGTGCAAACCCTGGGAGTGTACGGCTTCTGCCGTTCGCTCCAGAGGGGGTGGATGGGGGTGGAGCAGGCAAAAGCACGATTCCTGCTCAGGGTGGGTGGCTGTCGTCACATGACCTCAGTGCCCGCCCATAATTTAGCCACCTTAATCTGTAATCAAAGTTACTTCAGACTTGATTTATATCCCCTTTGGCCGCATGCGAGGGGATGTGTTTGCGTACATATCTCATCACATGCTAGCGAGTGGATTCAGGCACCGGGGGGGGGGGTGGTCATTTGGCGGTGCAGCGTTTACCTGTTCGCTAGGCTGCAATAACATGGAGCCCAGCAAGAGGTTATTTGGCATGGCGAAAAAGGGGTGATGTGGACGCTAATTGACAACACAATTAATCAATTGGATATGTTGGATAATATAATTATATTTTAATTAAGCAATAAAATAGGGTATAATGACACAATAAAAAACAGAATAAGAGATAAAAGGTATGCAACAAGACATACATGCACTTCAGATCTGTATATAAGGACTTGACCCTCCCTAGTGTGAGATGCTTGGCCAAACACCCAGCAAGGCGCTCATACCATCTTTGGTAACCTCCTTATTTGGCATGACATCTTAACAAAATGGATCAGTAGACAAGTAGAAAGAAGCCTCTTACTAATAATTTGAGTGCAGGGTATTATGGAGGTGGGGTCTGTGTGCTATTTTCTTATCTAATTCAAATATTTATATTAGACTTTCAGCATTAAAGAGGACACTGATTTTGGCACGTCTGAAAGTCTTTGATCCTGTGCAATGACCGTGTCCTCTAACTGTATAAAACAGGAGCTGTTCCCAGGTATTGTCCATAGATTGAGGAGAACCCAACAATCTGCACAATGAAGAGCATCATTTTCTTTATGCTGGTTGGTCTCAGCCTTCTCAATGAAGGTAAGGAACTCATTGGTTCTAGACTAGTCAATCGTTGTTTCATTTTGTTTAGTACATATTTTGTTTGCAATACTTTGAAGTTCCATATTTGAAGATTCATAGACAAAGTTGGTATTATCAAGTAGGTGCATGCATTAATATCTGATGATTAGAAATATGGTATCAGTTTATTTCTGTCCATAGTGTAATGATACAGTATTTTTAACTGATATGTTGTACTCGATATATCATGCAGATCGATCCTACTGTGATAAGTGAGGAGAACTGAGTCATAGGAGAAGTGGCCCATGTCAACCAATCAGCACTGAAGTAGCATTTATAATTTGCAAAATATAAAATGATACTGAGTGGCTGATTGGTTGCCATTGGCTACTTCTACTCTGGCTCACTTTTCCTCCCTTATCACTGTTTCCTACATCTACACCACTGTATCTTTCCCATCCAGCTCTGTCTTACATTAGTTTTCAGCTGTCCTGAGAGATGTGAGAACTTTATATTTGTATCAAATCAGATTTTACACATTAACCAATGCTTAACACTTACATTTTACAACCTTTGCTGTTGTATGAATGAAGGTGTATTGCAATAATCCTGGCAACAAAACTTAAAAAATCATATTGTATGTAACTATTGGTCTGTAATAATTGGATAGAATAATATTTTCTAAATTTGAATTCTAAAAAAAAACATCAGGACACTGCCAGGTTTCAGAGGTGGAGGGTACAGTGACAGAAACTCAGGGAACAACCTCAGTGAAAGCAGAGGGTAATGTGAATATGGATATGGCCAATACATGCTTGAAGACAGCAATACAGGTACTATTTGTTTTTATTCATATCAAATGAATGTTGACAAAATTGGAGGACATATGACATTTACACACACAGACACATACAAATTTATAGATAGATATATAGATCTCTGAAGTGTGCCTGGGGGAGAGACGGGTGGGCTTTCAGGCACATGGCTCCAGCCCAGGTTTTCAGACCTGCACAGCCACAGGTGGGAAGTGGACTGATTGCAGTAGAAGGGATAGAAACCTTACTATAGTTGCTGTTCAGGGTGCTGATGCCTGATAGGGGCCAGTATGTAGGAATAAGTATTGCAGCACCAGGGACTTGGACTGCCAGTGCCCGGAGTCACTGAGGCAGGGAGCGCTGCATGGACAAGTATCTTTATTTGATTGTTTTTATGAAGCCTCAACATTTGTGGCTTGTATGTCATTAAATATACTCAAATACCGAAAACTGCCTGCTGTGTCCTATCTGAATATGGATATATAGTGGATATATAGTGGTCAATATACAGTAGTAACAGGGTGCAAAGAGCAATCCATATTTACCACAGAAATACACAGTAGTACCATCTTTATTAATCAAAGTACAACAGATCGGTTGAAGTTCATGGCTGGTTGATTGTTTTCAGTCACAATACTTCATTGTTTTTGTTTTGTGGCATTGTTTTTTAATTACAATGTTATGTCCACAAACTTAAATGCTATGGCTTCCTTATCTGTGTGTTGAGTGTGTTTGTGATTCCATTCACTGTAGTTGACTGTTTTGCATAACACATTTCCTTTGTTCAATAGAACTCCCCGATTCAATTGGTGGAAAACCTTCTCTTTAAATTTTGTAAATCTAAACAGGTAACTATATACAGTTTGTTGCTTTGTATAACTCTTATACGCATACTGCAAATGAGAGATGTAGGTGTATAGAAAACAGAACAAAAGTATTTAAGTGATGAGACAAAAAGCGTGCAAAATATTATTTTGGATCTTTTATAAATTATATATTTCGCAACTAGTTATTTTAAGTTTATGTACCTAGTGATAAATAGTTATGGCATGTCATTGGCTAGTATACCTCCTGTCCAATCAATCTTTTTTTATGTGGGAGAAGATGATTTATTGTGTTGATATCTACATATTTATTATACAAGACTACTAGAGCACTCACCATTTAAATCTATGTTGTTACTAAGCTCTGATATTATGGCACCAGATATACAAATAAATACCATTTACATAATAAAAAACGAAATATCCAGTAATTAATTATAAAAAAAAAAATATTGCGTTCATACCCCATAATTTCCCTGCTTAACTGTGACAGTTTCTAGACCACCCAGCAAGTGCAGAGGCAGAGTTGACCAACTGTCACATTTTCAAAGACCTCAAGGGTGATGCATTGTGATTGGCTGGCAGACGTTTTACCACAACTCTGAAACGATGCAACCATTTATGCCAATTAAATTCTGTCCTGCTCAGCCAGCGGCATCATAGAAATGTATCACCCAAAAAAAATCACACTTCTGCCATTAATATATAGGTAATAATAATCAATATTTGATATGTTTACACACCCTCACGAGGAAACACACTGTAGATATAAAACATTAGGTGGGTGATGTATCATTGATCATGGCAATGCGGTAATTATAGTCAGTATAACAATGGATTTTTGCCACCCACCCATCTGCTGCTATATTGGATTGCGTTGTCCTCTCCAGGGAAGGCACCCAGCCTTTTGTTTTCAGCGGAGTGCCGGCCCACCCCCCTCTTGTTTATATATATATATATTCGCTGAATGAAGTAGGCGGCACTCACGGATTTAAAGCCAATAAAACTTGTATTGAGTCAAAACATCAAAAAAACGTGTCACAGGGTGTCCGACGTTTCGAGGCGCTGAGCCCCTTTATCAGCGCCTCGAAACGTCGGGCACCCTGTGACACATTTTTTTGATGTTTTGACTCAATACAAGTTTTATTGGCTTTAAATCCGTGAGTGCCGCCTACTTCATTCAGCGAATATCCATTGTTTCTGGAAGGCACCTCGGTCATCAGTGAACAAGTAACCAGAGTGCCGACCGACCCACCACATATATATATATATATATATATATATATATATATATATATGAGGGAATAGGGCCGTCACTCAGGTCTGCAGTGAGCTGCAGAATGCAATAGCTTGCCCTGGTGCCAACCGAGAGTGGCAACAATGTACCGCCCACAGAATATATTGAAATAAAGAAAGGGCACTCAGGGACTCAGTTAGCAGGTGACGATAGGACCAATTTAATCCATTATGTTGTCTCCAAAGGTCGTCAACGTTTCGGGGGCCGGACCCCCGTCGTCAGGACAGACAGTGCTGTGTTCACTGTCTGTCCTGACAACGGGGGCCGGCCCCCGAAACATTGACGACCTTTGGAGACCACTTAATGGATTAAATTGGTCCTATCTTCACCTGCTAACTGAGTCCCTGAGTGCCCTTTCTTTATTTCAATATATATATATATATATATATATATATATATATATCCAAAGAAAAAGATGTAGGGCGCCACCTGTGTCCCAATCTGATTGAGATCCCGATTGGTAGGTTGAGATGGGACAACCTACAGGTATCCCTTTCCTTCAAAAGGTGTCAGCTAACCTCTAAGAAAGAACACCTTGGTGAGAGGTGTATAGAAAAAAGATGCAAAACAATGGATGGAGGTGTGACTAAAAATATGTGTACTGGACCATAGGATTTTTATCCATAAAATTCTTTTATTTTAGCTAGAAATGTGCACAATAGCACTAAAATGAGAATGTACAGCAAGACTAAAATTTACACAGAAACAACAACAACAACAACAACAACAACAATGTATAATTGCGTGCCACTTAAAAGTTGCCTACTAAAAATATTGCTAAAAATGGGAGATATATATGTAAATAAAAATATATAGAAAATACAGAAATTTTTTTTTTTTTAAAAGTGTCTAAAAATAATACTTAACTATTGGAGGAGTCAGCAGGCTATACCCAACGCGTTTCATCGTGTAGACTTCATCAAGACCCCTTGTATTGCGCACCGCGGTGCGCAAGCAGATTTAGCTCTCTCCAACCTTATTATTTTTCATATTAGGATGTATTTTGATTGTGTTTCCTACGTTGTGCCACAGCCCTTTTGAGGGTAGTGGTCAGTATCAGGTACCTATACCGGCACCGCCGTCCACCACTGTGCTTAGCCACTGAGCCCAATTTGACAGCACATGAGAAGGACGGGCAGCCGTCCACGGTAACTCTGCCAGGAGCAGCCGGCTTAAGAGCATTGTTTGGCAGCCAGAACACGATCCACAGGCACTGTAAAACCACAGTTGTCTGAGGATCCAGGCACTGACAATACCTCTGCCATGTATTATACCATATCCAGGTTCCAACTGGCATTATACTGCTGGTGTAATACAAACACCGACGGTGAGTGACGGGGAGCCGGTGTGTAGGCTAAGGTGACTGTCCATTTGCGGGCCCGCAGTGGATTCAATACCAGCCACGCTGAGACGATACTTAGCACTGACCCCTATATACATCCCATAAACATTTGGGTAACGGGAATTAGTAAGCTACTTAATAGTATTGTCTGTAGCGAATTGCGTGTACCTGATAAAGGGCACCACCACTAGTGATTAACTTATCCAAGGTTCGATATACAATAATCATTTGCCCAACCAACGTATAAACACACCCACTGACTCAGATTACCCTGTAATATTTGTGAGAGAGCGATCTACATGCCACCCTTATTTTCCTACTATCATTGTTGTTTGTCTTTGCTATATTTTTAATATATTTCGCAGTTTATTTTACAATTGCTTATTAAAAGTTACTTTTTATTAGCACTAGGTGCACCCACATTAAAGGACACTCTTTTCTTCTCTCTTTTTCTCTCGATATTGCCTATTTTCCTAGGGTAGCACACCTCCCTACAGGAATGGTTACATCTAATATTGTAATATATCTGGGGGTCCTTCTGTAAAATTTGGTCTTGTGCGACTGACATTTTCCTCCGTTGCTCTTGTCTTCAGCATTCACAGAGCCTGCTTCTCTTAGTGGCTCTTCTTCACTTCAGCGTTAGTGGTGCCATGACATCACATATGCTGTTCCAGAAAAGGAAGCGGAACTAGTTCCTCCTACCATTACAGGTAGTGGAACTCCATTCCCCACACATACACTAACCCCTGCATCTGAGTATTAAGAAAGTATAGTTATCAGTTCTATAGGTAACTTACAGGGACAACAGGAGCAAAGCCTGCTGTCTCTCCAAATTACATCCCTAGTATATTGGAAGGGGGCTCACATTTGTTAAATACTCCTCCAGAGGAATCTCTAGATGCAATGAGAAATACACAAAAGATATTCACATTTTCAGAACTCTATTAGTGGTTCCTTCATCAGAAACAAAAATTAAATAGAGGAGGCTTATCTTATAAGCAGATTACCACGTGTAGAATGTTTTAAGTCCATCTCATACTTTACTACTCTGCTTATCTGTTTAATGATCCATCAAATATCCACATTCAGTAATTGTTGTTGGGACACATATTTTAATAAACAATTTATGTTTTATTACATAATTAGTTTAAAACACATTTAATTGACAATGATGTGCATTTGGTACAGCCTGCATAACCTTTATTAAGTCATTGCCAAAATAAAAATGTGCAATCCATTAATTTTCTTTAACCATTAACTTTACAGGATGCTTCACTCAATCAGGTAGTAGTTGAAGCAGTAGAAGACTTACTGGTAAGTTTTGTTTATTTCTATATTTTGAACAAAAAAATACTTATTTAAATATGTAGCATTCATTTGGGATAACTACTGTAGATTCCTAGGAAGGGTATCAATTAGCAGTGGTGCTTCACTGCTGCTAATAGTTTCACCAGGGCCTATCCTATTAGCTCCATTGCTGGTGCCCCTTAGCCCCACTAACCAATGTTAGCATAATCCCCAATAAGAAGCTACTGGACCCACAAAAACACATGTAGCAAATTTATTAGGATGAGAGAGAAATTTAATAGGATGAGAGATTCAGAAAGTGAGAGATTTGGTAAGAATTTTTTAGCTAGAGATTACCATTAGCCAAAGATCCCAATTGCTAAATACTTACAGCTTGTATAGTATAGACAAATACTTGTCTATACTATACATCTGTTGTCCAAATTGGTCATAGATTTTGATATTCTTTCATTTAGTTTTTCATTATGTTATTGTATTTTACATAGACGTTAGGTCTTGAAATTTGTAATAGTCTTGTTTAACTGCTCCCCCCCCTCCCACCGCTTTGCATGCACCCCCAGTTGCTCTCAACCCAACAGCTGTCCTCTCACAACATGATCACTTAATCTACAATATAAACAGTTTACTGTCATTTGATTTCTTATACTCAACAGAAAAACGGGGGTCTAGTTTATTGTACCCTTGAGGGACTTACTGGAATTACCTTGGTAAGTTTATAGATATAATTTTCATCTGTTTTTGACCATGGGTGGAATTAATGCTAGAATATCTTTACAAGTATTGCTAATGTCCTTAGGGAAAGTATCTAATGTTTTGCTAAAGGCAACTTAAATGCCACGATGGGTAAATTATAAGGGGTAGTAATGTGGGCTTCACTTTAGACAGATATCTGATTAATTGTTACCAACTTGCCCATAAAACCTGAATCAATGCTAGAATTGTATCCATTCCGGGAAGCATGGTAGAATTATACTGCTGTTTTGTGAATCAACCAGAATAGTGTATCTCTCCACATTACCTCTCATTACCTCTCTATAGGCTGCAGCTCTCCCTAATATCCCTATCTGTCCGTACAACCTCATATCTAGAACACTGAACAAAATATCAAGGATTTATACCCCTTTCACATCGCACTTTTAAAATGGTATATTGCCGTTTTTTTTCCATTTTAAAACGTTTAAGGCTGCAGTGTGAAAGTGCCAGAGTTGATTTACCGGTTAAAGTTAACCGGTATTTCAACACGGTTAAAAAGCAGAGTCCTACACGTTTTAAAGCCGTTTTTTTGGCAGTTTGAACAGCTCTATTTCAATGGCTTGAAACGTGTCCCTTGGGGGTTAAACGGGTTGAATGTTTGAATGGTATTAAATGATTTTTAAAACGGTTTTCACCTGCAATGTGAAAGTTCTCAAGGCTCAGACCCGTTTTAAAGTCCCATTTAAGAATACCGTGTCATTACCCATTTCTGCAATGTGAAAGCAGTATTACATTGAGAAATTAAATTCAAGTCACCTACTCAGTAAATATTAGGCATGTTTTTCTCTAGGATGGAACTACAGAAGCTGTTTCAAATGTTGCAAAATCACTTAATCCACTTTTGGACAGTTGTCTTGTGAGTACTATTTTCATGATTTTAATTTATAGACTGAAGTTAATCAAGTGACCAGTAATTAGTCTACATTTTTAAATAAATAAATAAATATACAGTATGTACAGCATCCATTAACTGCATGAGAAAAAGCATTGTTCTGAAAACTGCTCTGTGATTGGTTCAGCCTAGCAAATTGTGGGTCCGCTCCTGATATTTGGCTTATATTTGCTCGCCTTGCCCATCATGACAATTTCAATATATGCTGTACATCATTAGGGAGATTATGTCTTTGGTGGAGAATATAGTAGATGCTGGCGAATCAAGATTCCAAATACATACAAACATATTGCCACTATATCGTGCTATCAAATGCTCCAGCAACCATACTGTCAATTATTAGATTTTAACACTACTGGAGCCAGGGTAAAATTCACAGAGTCTATATAAGTATACACATAAGTAAACGGTTTTAACTTGTATTTAAGGACTCTGATTTATAAAATATATTTTTTTAATATTCACACTTCTAACTCCGTAGTAACAATAATTAGTTTTGTGATACTGGGATCCGAGGAAGACGTGATATATATTCTGCATACAGTTCTGCACTGCACATACAGTATATAAGACCGCTGGATCTCATCGCTTTCTCTAAGCCCTTTCATCTGTCAATGTTGTGTATTGTGCCCTGGTTCTGGATGAGCCTAAAAACGTTCCTGGTCTTAAGTGTTAGACAAAGCAATTGTTACAGTAGCTGTCAGTAGTATTTCCCAAATAAAGGGGCTCATGATTTAGTTCTATACAAAGTAACAGAGAGGGATGGAGGATTTAAATCACCCAGGCCTAGACTAATCCGGGGGCCTGCAAGTGACTAGGAGGTCACTGTCAGCGCACTGATTGCACAATAGGGCTTAGGCAACACCCACTTATAGCGGTTACGGTACATCTGTTAGACCAGACTTAGGTCTACAGTCATTAGGTCGACCCCGGAAGGTCGACTGGCCCCAAAGTCGACAGGGTTAAAGGTCGACATGGGTCAATGTTGACATGACTTAAGGTCGACATGGGCCAGGGTCGACATGGGTTTAGGTCGATAGTCATTAGGTCGACATGAGTTTTTCACTGTTTTTGACCCGAATGTCGACACAGTCGACATGGACACAGTTGAAGTTGAACCGCAGCCCTTCGCGAGCAAAGCACATGTTGGCTCAAAAAACAGTGAAAAACTCATGTCGACCTAATGACTGTCGACCTAAAACCACGTCGACCTTGGCCCATGTCGACCTTAAGTCATGTCGACCTTGACCCATTTCGACCTTTAACCCTGTTTACCTTGGGGCCAGTCGACCTTCCGGTGTCGACCTAATGACTGTCGACCTAAGTCTGGTCTGACAGATGACCGTTTCCCCTTATAGCACCAGGGCTTAGAGTTGCTATTGATAATGTTGTCTATCTTTCATTACTAACTACAAAGAAAACCCAATAAATTATCTTTCTATAGGCAACAAGTGGACTCTTACGAGGTGTTGGGGACACTATTTGCAGCCTGGTAAGAATGATGTTCTGCTTTTTAAAGTACCGTGTTTTCTATATTGTGTACAAACTTTTTGTTTCTCTGCTTTATGTATATTGATGCTACTGACCACACTTATACACATAGCTCTTTTTTTCTGTATGCCTGTACAAGTTGTTTGAATAAAGTGATTTTCCAGTGTGTTATGGCTGCACCAGCTGTTACTGACCATGGAAAATTACCCAAATGCATCATGTGCTCCAATACTTGTGTAAATGCTTAATGAATGTGGCAAAACACACCCAATAGTAAATAGCAAATATTCAAAGATACTGCATGTATTTTGTTTCAGTATAGCTGTTTACTTTGCTACAAATACTTAACAATTTTTACCATTTAATATATTGTCTCCTTTTCAAATGTATGTTGACAAATTATGCACAATATTTTACAGGTAGACACTCTTGTAAAAAACAAATGCTTGGAAGGCATCAAGGTACAGTATGCAAAGCTTTGCTATAGTAATGTGACAACCCTCAGTATAGCAGTACACTTAGCAGTACGCTTGTTACTCAAACTTGTACCTACATTTGATGTTTCCTCTCTGGG
This sequence comes from Crinia signifera, assembly GCF_055691185.1. Lineage (NCBI taxonomy): Eukaryota > Metazoa > Chordata > Amphibia > Anura > Myobatrachidae > Crinia > Crinia signifera. The sequence continues at coordinate 116,479 of NW_028142150.1, forward strand.
AGAAGCCCGGAGGGGGGGAGATGAAGGCAGGTGGAGATGTAAGCGTGGGGACCGACTCTGTGCAGTAAAATTCCACAATGCACATGTATTTGAACAGTGTGGGACAAAAACTAATGCAGTTACAGTACCACAGAAATGCATCACTAGGCCCCACCCCCTATGTTTGCAAATTATGTTATTATTCTCCCCATTCTGCCCACTTCACTAGGAGGTGGGCGGGTGGCAAGGCCGGATCAATGCTGGTCAGGGCCCAGGGACATTGACTTTGTGAGAGCCCCCACAAGTGAAATCCCTGCCACACACCAACACCTTCCCCCCCCCCCCCCCCATCTTGGCCCTGTCCCAATTCCCCTCAGTGTTGGCCCTGTTCCAATTCCCCACAGTGTCAGCCCTGTCCCCCTTTCCCAGTGTCAGCACTGTCACCTTTCCCAAATTTGAGCCCTGTCCCCCTTTTTCCAAGTGTTAACCCTGTCACCCTTCCTCAAAACCACCTGTGTCAGCCATCATGCAGGGCCTGTCAGTGCCCACTGCTGCTGCTCTCTATCAGCCCCCCCCCCCCCCCACCCGCCCCCCGTCCCGTCACAGCCAGCTTGTCCCCTCCACACTGCAGTGTGTTCCCCAGGAGGTGGAGCTTCAGTTAGTCAGTCACAGTGCAGCCTGCTGAGCAGAGCGCCAGGTCTAGAACACATAGGGAAAGTAGCGATCAGTATCAGCACAGCCCTCTCCCTCTGTGTCCTAGACTCAGCCCTGCAGGCTACGCTGTGACAGACAGATGGCTGGGGAGCACAGTGCAGCATGGAGGGGACACGCTGTCACTGGATGTGGGGGGGATGGGGGAGTCCGCAGTGTATATGGGGGACTCTAATGTGTGGGAGTCCCAGGACGGCTACACCTTTCAACCCCTCCTTTAATCTGACCCTGGTGGGCAGAGACTGCAAGTCAAGTGTGTTCTTACCTAGACACAAGTTAAGTTTCTGGTTGCTGCGTCATGTTGTTCAAACAATAAAAGGGTCCAAAGCGAGTTACTGCTGTAGTATTGGCACCTGCACATAAATTACACTGCAAAATCATCAATATTTTGTAATAATGATGGACCACACATGCACACACGAGAGACACTTCTTCATTCAGAGAATGCGATAGCGGGTGGCATTACAGTAAGAAACAGCCAGATCCAAACTCCTTTTTTCTCAAAAATAGCTTTTATAATGGAATATAGGAATTTTGACCCACAAGTTGTTATTGCTCAGTTTTAACTTGACGGATTGAGATGAAACAATGTGCAGGCTAAGTAGTTTTTGTGACTTGGAACAAACAAACATACACAAGGACATACCCACAGGAAACACACATGAGGAGAGTATGCTGCCCCAACCGGCTGTTAATTAGGTGACTATGGCACCATCCAAATGTCTAAATGTGACCACCTCTGCTTTATCCCATGCTGGAGATTGATTTATGGCAACAACAATCGCAATCCCGAGTATCTAGGCAGAGCTGTAACTAGGGTGGTGCAGACAGTTCGCCCATACAGGGTGCCAATTCCCTGGGTGGGGGCTATCCTGCCTGCCTCCACTCAGGTTTATCAATGTTTATGCACCACTGGCCCGCCACTAGCTGCTGTCTATTGCCTACTGTAATGTATAATAGTTGTGGTATGTATAATATTATACAGATGGAGCCCTTTTCTTTCATTGCCGGTGCTCTCCAGAACGTCCCCGCTGGCGAGTGCTGACGGAGAGGGACTCCATTAGACTGGGACCCGCGAGCGTCTCACACGTGTGTGTGTGTGTGTGTGTGTGTGTTTGTGTGTGGGAGTAGGTGGGTGTGACAGTGTGGCATAATATGTAAGGGGGGCTTTGTACAGTGTGACAATATGGCATACTGTGTAAGGGGGATTTGAACGTTGTGGCATAATGTGTAAGGAGGGTTGTACTATCTGGCATAATGTGTAAGGGACCTTACTACTGTGTGGCATAATGTGTAAGGGGCATCACTTCTGTGGCATAATGTGCAAGGGGCATTATTACTTCTGTGGCATAATCTGTAAGTGCACTACTACTGTGTAGCAAAATGTAGTACTACTGCTGTGTGGGGTAACAGGTATAAGGGACACTGGGCCTTATTCTAATTCACTCTCAGAGGCAAATTCCTTCTTAGCTGGACAAAACCATGTGCACTGCAGAGGGGTAGATGTAACATATGCAGAGAGATTTAGATTTGGATGAGTTAATTTGTTTCTGTGCAGGGAAAATACTGGCTGCTTTATTTATACACTGCAATATAGATCTCACTTTGAAGTAAAACCCCACCCAAATCTAATTGTCTCTGCACATGTTACATCTGCTCTACTTACAGTGCACATGGTTTTGTCCAGCTAAGAAGGAATTTGCCTCTAAGAGTGAACTAGAATAAGGCCCACTATGAGGTTACTACAGTGTGGCTTTGCCTCTTCTCCATGAGATCACACCCATGTGGGGGGATACAACTTTGGCTCATGCTGTCCCTATTTAAAATATAGGATGGCATCAATGCTATTTCTGGCACAGGCACCAAAATGTCTAGTTGCAGCTCTGGACCTTGGTATGCCTTAATTTTCAGTGTTCTGTGTACTAGGGTTGTTTGAAACCTACAGTATGTTGTCAGCTGATGTATAATAGAGCACAGAAAATAGGATATGCCACTTACAGTATGCCATGCCATCACTGTGTCTGCCCCCTCACAGAACTTACTGTACTGTATATGGGAGGAATTTAGGTCACACTGTTAGATATGTTATGTTAGAATGTAGTTTCTATGAACCTCTGCATTTAATCACTTTTTTGTGTTTTATTTTAGGAAGCGCTTTTAGATACAACCAACAGTTTGGTAAATATTCCTACATGTTTCATAACTCCATACCTTCCAACATTTCAGGGACCGTGGCCTAAGAAAAGGCGATATACAGTGTATATATATAGAGAGAGAGAGAGAGAGAGAGAGAGAGAGAGAGAGAGAGATCCAAAAGGAGGACCGGCACTCCGTTCTAAGAGTAATTTTGCTTGCTGCGGTGCCTTCCAATAATTAGTGACAATCCCAAAAGCAATGGCGGCACTCGGTATATATATATATATATATAAAGATTGGTGAGGTCCGGCACACTCCTGTTGGTTCAGCTGCCCTGGTGCCCTTCCAACGGTCAGTTGTAGGAATAAAAGAAAGGCTGGCACTCTGGGGACTTGTATAAAAGTGCTATTTTTGAAAGCAAAAAACGACCTTTCAAATATAGCACTTTTATACAAGTCCCCAGAGTGCCAGCCTTTCTTTTATTCCTATATATATATATATATATATATATATATATATATATATATATATATATATATATACATACAAGTGAGGTAGAGGGCAGCACTCTATAAAAATATTATTACGGTCTTACGCCATTACTCGGTACATGCCTCATCATTAGGGAAAGTGTCTATATGTATATATTGAATATAGAAACACACACAGGGGGTTATTCTGGTTCACTTGCAAAGGCACAATCACTCTCTAATAGACAAAACCATATGCACTGCAGAAGGGGCTGATGTAACATGTGCAGAGAGAGAGTTAGATTTGGTGGGGTTTGTACTTCAAACTGATATCTATATTGCAGTGTAAAAATAAAGCAGCCAGTGTTTACCCTGCACAGAAACAATAAAACACCCAAATCTACTCTCTCTGCACATGTTACATCTGCCCCACCTGCAGTGCATATGGTTTTGTCCATTACAGAGTGATTGCGCATTTGCGAGTGAACTAGAATAACCCCCACAGTGTGCTGACGATGGCACCATAGTGACGGAGGTGTGGCTCATGATCACAGGCATTCCCGCAAAGACACATCCCCATATTTGGGTGTCACGTTCCTTTTTGTGAACGCGCAGGAGTCCAGACTTGCTATGTGACACTGTTGGGAAGTATAAAAGTGTACTAGAGACACTAGGCTGGGACTTTGACTACATTCTGTGCAGTTAATCACAATCTTGCTTGAAAAAATACTCCAGTTTTGGGGGTAAGGGGAAGAGGGATATATCCGCACAAGCAGGTGCTACAGCACCAATAATTTCCCCAAACGAGACATTTATCAATTGTAAATCTCAGAGGGGGTGCAGCCAAAGACAATAAATGTAACAACAGAAAAAGGGACAGAGAAGAATGTCTTTTTTGTTGGCGCACAAGAGGATTTTTGAAAAAGATGTATGAATTAAAATCGTTTTTAATCTTTATTAGAATATATTTAAAATAAAACTGTCCAGTCCGTGAAATATTTCATATATATGTATGTAAAAAACCTTTCTTAATTTTATAGGTTTTAAATGATCAATTGCACTTTAATTGTGATCTGTGTCCTTTTATGAGTTATGTTAGGTCCTTATGTGCTAGGGAGTTTTTTTATAAAATTGTTCTGTAAAGACGTCATTATATTGCTTTTTAACTGTATTTATTCAATAATTATCACGTTATATGTTCTTTACAGTTTTTACTCCCTTTGTGATGCTATTCTTGGGTTGTTCTGTTTTTAACTTGTTTTTGCGAGTTCAGTGCTTGTAAGTGAATCGTTTGATCTTTCACTGCCACGTACCACTTATTCCTGGCTTTAATGTGCAGTGAAATCTATCAAGTTTCAAAGACTCTCTTCATACCAGTTTATCATTCATTTAGGAAAATCATTTCACATACAAACGGATCCCTGTACGTCATCTTAGTGTGTCTTAAGTACAATCTCAGCGCAATTATCTACGCTGCTAAAGCAACAAAGTATACTAAATCCTAAAGTGGCAATTTCAACCAACAAAGGTTACAGGTGCACATACAGTAAGAAGAGAATTATCGATATCTGGTGGAAAGCATCACTGATAAAATCCACTTACTAATCTCAGCAAATATGCATCTGAATAAAAACTACGTATAAGGTGACATATACCAGCAAACATTGTGTAAAAGTTACACAATTGTCTCAGTAACAGAGTATAAAGCCATACACACTAGCAGATACTGGGCACCGTGCAGCATACATCAATTGATATCATTGGGAATCAGACTGATCTATACGAACACTCAAAGTTCAAGACTCATACCAAATTAAGCCCATACCACTCTCTGTCCAGCAATTGGGACCCATAAGTACGCGCGGTGTCACCTTCAAAAAACGCTGAGAAGCAAATAATATTAATGACACACTAAGATGACGTACAGGGATCCGTTTGTATGTGAAATGATTTTCCTAAATGAATGATAAACTGGTATGAAGAGAGTCTTTGAAACTTGATAGATTTCACTGCACATTAAAGCCAGGAATAAGTGGTACGTGGCAGTGAAAGATCAAACGATTCACTTACAAGCACTGAACTCGCAAAAACAAGTTAAAAACAGAACAACCCAAGAATAGCATCACAAAGGGAGTAAAAACTGTAAAGAACATATAACGTGATAATTATTGAATAAATACAGTTAAAAAGCAATATAATGACGTCTTTACAGAACAATTTTATAAAAAAACTCCCTAGCACATAAGGACCTAACATAACACATAAAAGGACACAGATCACAATTAAAGTGCAATTGATCATTTAAAACCTATAAAATTAAGAAAGGTTTTTTACATACATATATATGAAATATTTCACGGACTGGACAGTTTTATTTTAAATATATTCTAATAAAGATTAAAAACGATTTTAATTCATACATCTTTTTCAAAAATCCTCTTGTGCGCCAACAAAAAAGACAATCTTCTCTGTCCCTTTTTCTGTTGAAAAAATACTCACCTTATACAGTTCATAGTAACACCTATGTATAGAAACCCTTGAATAAAATGTAGCTCTTTTGTTATATATCCAGGGGCGTAACTATAGCACCGCAGCCCCCGCGACCGCGGGGGGGGGGCGCTGTGCATGTGCGGGCGCCGGGGCTGCAGTGCTATAGTTACACCCCGCTGCCCCGCCGCCATCCCCCGCAGTCTTTACCTGTCAGTGTCTTCTTCAGTACGCGCTGGTCCCGGCTCCCTTCTTCTGCTGTGAGGACCACAACAAAATGTCCACCCCAATGTAGCAGACAGTTCTCTGAAACTGTCTGCTGCATGGGGGCGGACATTTTGTGGTGGTCCTCATAGCAGAAGAAGGGAGCCGGGACCAGCGCGTACTGAGCGTAGGTAAGACTGCGGGGGGTGGGGGGGATTGCATGGGCGGCGAGGTGGGGGTTGGTGCGGCGGGGCGGGCGAGGGTTGGTGCGGCGGTGCGGGCGGGGGTTGGTGCGGCGGGGGGGGGGCGCCCAAAAGCTAGTTACGCCACTGTATATATCTTTAAATTACTTCTCCGAGGTATCACATTAAACTATAACTTTGTTCTCTGTTTCTTTTATATTTTTCAGGTACAAGGAAATATAGCACAAGGCATAGGTTCTCTTATATGTGATGTAAGGAACTGTAGAATAAAAAAAAAATGTTTACAAACTGGTTAATAAACCCTTTGCATGCCAAAATCTCTGTGAGAGATGTACAAACTATCCACTAAATTTGCCAGCGTCACTCACATTTGTTATATAAATTCCAGTAAAAAAATGTAGCGCAAAAAAAGTGGATTTCCTATATAAGGCAACATTACAGGTCATTATGATGAATAAAAAAGGCTGCTTGGCAATTTTCACACCTATTTTAAACAAAAGGTTTTGTCGGCACTCAAAGGGTTAAGTGTAATTCACAGTTAAAGATCCTAATGGGTGGGATACTGGATCATTTATGTGACTGGCGATCTGGCACTTTTGGCAAATGCCAGAAGGGCCGATGACATCATGGGCCGGTCTGACCATGCAAAGAGACCAGGGCTTGGCCAAGCAGCTTAGCCTCCTATCACTCTGCTGAGTTGTCTACTGTAGCACCCAGAGGTAGGGGACAAGCAGCCTCACCTCCTGGTGTTCAGCTTTGCCACCCCAAATACAGAGAAATTGAGTCATACTGCGAGGCTAGGCCCCCGTAACTCGTGGCATGCACCTGTGAGCCATAAGAAAAAAGTTTGGTACCGTGTTAGCCAGTTGATAAGAAAAGTTTTATTGTTCCTCAGTGAGAAAAACAAAATAGCAATCTAGCAAATATGATACCTTTTAATGGCTAACAAAATAAATGTTGTTAAAATGCAAGCTTTCGAGACTTCTTAGGTCTCTTCCTCAGGCATGGTACCATGCCTGAGGAAGAGACCTAAGAAGTCTCGAAAGCTTGCATTTTAACAACATTTATTTTGTTAGCCATTAAAAGGTATCATATTTGCTAGATTGCTATTTTGTTTTTCTCACTGAGGAACAATAAAACTTTTCCTGTGAGCCATGACATGCCCCACTGATCATGCACAGTACATTGCCAGGGCTGTTTAATAGTCCCAATATGTCCCTGATCAGAGATAATGACGTCTCGTACTGCCATCGCAATGTTCGTTTGTTCACATCACCGTAGAATATGCTATAGTAAAATCAATAATTTTCCTGTGTGCATACCGCACATCTTTTATGTTTGGCAGACTGGGACATGCCGCGCCTGCTCCCAATAAGGGGGCTGGTCTTCAGTAAGAGGGGCTGCACAAAAAAGGCAGTGGCCAGGTGACAAGAACCCCGTTTTCTGAGCCTGAGCATCTCCCGGCTCTTCTCACCGGCTCCCCTCAACCGCCTCCCTCCCCAGGACTCTGTGACCCGTGGAAGGAACATATTTACTTTTATTTTCTTCTCTGTGAAGAATTGTAATTTTATATTCCTTCTGTAATATGTACTTATTTCTTTACACAGTTTAAAAAAAATCAGCTGGATGTGGTTAAAGTTAAAAAGATCCTGGTAAGATTTCATTTTTATCCACAGTTTTTGTTTTTATATTGTAATGATCTACATGCACAAGAGAAACTACTATTTATTTTACTCCCAAATGGTTTGAAAGACAAGAACTACACATATTGCTATAACACTGGATTATATTTTATTCTGCAAATTATGGAACTGATGCAGAGTAGGTTCCAAAACTGTAGTAGTAAAATACACTTAACATTACTGAAAGCAAATGAGCGTATTGTCGCCCATATATGCACAGTTTAAGTTAAATATAAAATTGCCTTTTGAAAGGCTAAAACAGTATATGCACCCACTTAATGCTAGAGACACACTAGAACAGTTCCAATCCACTTGCGTCCATGCCACAAACCTTTTAACTACTGTGAAACAAATACATTTGTTACAAGAAAACAACTATCCCTCTTAAAAGATCAAATTAGCTTAAGGACTCTCTCAAAAGCATATTCTCTATCAGAGCAATGGAGAAGGTTGGCTTCAAAGGCCATAGCCAAAACGTGTCGTGTCTCTCTTATTTAACATTGAATCTGACTTACAGTCTAGTGCAGTGTTTTTTAACCACTGTGCCGTGGCACACTGGTGTGCCTTGAACTGTTCTCAAGTGTGCCCCCCAGATCTAGAGATGCCCAAACCAGTCAGTCAAACCAGCCCAAACCAGCTAATGTATTTTCATTTTGTTACCTGTGGGGACCAGTGTGATTGTTTTTTTTATATGGGGGCCAATAAGTGTTTTTTTTTTCCTGTAGGGGCCAATATGTTTTGCCCTGTGGGGATCTTATGGTGTGCCTTAGCAATTTTCAAATCTTGTTTAGTGTGCCGCAAGGTAAAAAGGTTGAAAATCACTGGTCTAGTGTCTGTGTGGTCACTGAAGCACTGCCATCTGTTGGCAGCAAAGTGAAACTACGGGTGAAATGTAATAGGAATGGAGAAAGCGGCAATCATTTATACTGCAAAACCAGTTTGATTTTGCAGTGTAAATGATTGCTGCTTTAAAAAACTGGTGATTTCTTACCAAATCTCTCACTTTCTGAATCTATATATCTATATATATCTATATATATATATATATATATATATATATATATATATTTCCCTCCTATATCCCTATAGATTGTAAGCTTGCAGCAGGGCCCTCCTACCTCCCTGTCTGTCTGTTGTTACCCAGTTTGTTTTATCACTGTTTACTATTGTAAAGCGCAACGGAATCTGCTGCGCTATATAAGAAACTGCAAATAAATAAATAAATAAATATATATATAGATATATATCTATATATATATATAGATATATATATATATATATATATATATATATATATCTATATATATATATATATATATATATATATATATATATATATATATATACAAAACAAATATAGGTGCGCTGACACTATTAAGTCCGTTCAGTCCAAGGAAACAAGTTCTTTGGATGTATAATCCACACCAGTCCAAATGAATTTTACTAGGTGCAGCTCCCCTCTGAATGTCCCGATTCCCACGGGACTCCAAACGTAAACTCCACCTAAAACAAACAGAGGGGGCGCTTCATGGTGTAATATCGTTTTAATAAAAACGTGGAAATCACTTTAAAAACTTTTCTCCCACGGAGAAGATAAAGCCCGTACCGAAGTAATCATCCGGTGTGGGCTGAATACCACAAGATATGTAAAACAATCCACTGGTTCAATACTGCATGCCCAGAATTTTAAACGTGTCACTCACGGTACCACTCGGCAAGACGCCGGCGCCTCAGCATCTCAGCAGCGGGGCTTCCAAACACCGTGAACACAGCGGACTCACAGATGCGTCACACAGACCACGCCCCTACGCGTTTCGTCGATGGACTGAGATGCTGAGGCGCCGGCGTCTTGCCGAGTGGTACCGTGAGTGACACGTTTAAAATTCTGGACATGCAGTATTGAACCAGTGGATTGTTTTACATATCTTGTGGTATTCAGCCCACACCGGATGATTACTTCGGTACGGGCTTTATCTTCTCCGTGGGAGAAAAGTTTTTAAAGTGATTTCCACGTTTTTATTAAAACGATATTACACCATGAAGCGCCCCCTCTGTTTGTTTTAGGTGATAGATAGATATATATATATATATATATATATATATATATATATATATAAATAAATAAATGTACAGGCTGTTGATACTTTAATAGCACCACAGAGCCTGATGAAAATGTCCTGAATGACACTGGACGTTGCTCTGTGCTATTAAAGTATGTTTCTACTGTCTTTGGATGGAGTATAGCAAAATCTGTATGTTGATGTGATTTGTCCAGTGAGGGTACCCACGCTGCTGCATTTATTCAGAGGCTGTGCAGGACAATGGTGTGTGTGAAACTAACATTATTCTGTTTATTTCTAAACCAAGAGAAATTGTCCTAAAAAACAGTATTAGTAAAAAAAATATAGATATTTTCGTTTTAACTAAAATGGTCCTGATAATGAAATGCATTTGTGAATTGTTTATTTATTTATCAATTTATTTGTTCTACCTTAATGGAGAGAACACAAAGTTAGATGTGTTGTCAACCGTTGCCCTCAGTATTGTTTTTTTCATTATCAATTTTTTTAAACTGTAATCTAAAACGTTTATACTGTACATAGCATTTGTTTTTGTTTTTTAATCTTACTCATTTCTTTTCAAGAGTTCTACTACTTGCACTATATTTGCACCGCTTCAAACTCTAGCACCTGGAGAAACCGTAAGACATAAAATATGTTGATGACTGTTGTATGTGCACAGGCAGAGTTGACCCACTGTAAAATTTTCAAAAAGCTCAAAAGCACCCTTACGCTATATATATATATATATATATATATATATATATATATATATATATATATATATATATATATATATATATATTACGTTCTTATCCCATCATTACTAGTTATTTATGGAGCCTACACAGAGAATATTTGGCTATTCAAATCCATCCCTGTCCCAGTGGAGCTTATATATATTTATATATATTTCCTACCACATGTACACGCACACACATTTACACTAGCCTTCATTTTGTGGGAGTCAATTAACCTACCAGTATATTTTTGGATTGGGTGGTGGAAATCGGAGTACCCAGAGGAAACCCATGCAAGTATGGGGAGAATATACAGGGTCACGGTTGGAATCGAATCCATGACCTCAATGCTGTAAGGCAGTAATACTACCATTATACACTATACTACCATTATACACTATGTATGCACCCGGTACATTATCATACAGTACAGTAATGGCCCATTTATTAACATTATATTGACAAACGTAATGTTTTCGCACTCTTTACACATTATTTTAGTTTCACTTAAATGTATCAACCATGAATTGTAGAGGTTTTCGCAAATTTCTCCTCATAAAACCTATTTTTCGCATTTTCATAGAAAGTAGATCACATTTCACATAACGATACCAGGAAATGTGATATACTCATATTTACTAAACTTGAATTGTAAAATGAATTCAGAATGATGCCTAGTGATAATAACGCCACTTCTTAGTGGCATTTTCCATGATTGTGTGTCTACACATGTGATAATGCTGTTCTATTAGCCTATTATAGCAGCCCCCTTTTCGTATGTTTAATACTCAGGGGGAATAGAGACCATTTATTATTGTTGCCTAGCAAGTCTGCCTCTGTATGTGGGAGAGATTCTTGCAGCTCCTTCACTTCCTTGTCCCCCCTGCTGTTGTCAGGGACTGGAATGTATAGCGGGACTTGGAGCACAGGAAGAGTGTTCATACCTCCACTATCCACGTTGGCATGGAGTTGATTTTCAAAAGTGTGGCGAGTGCAGGGAGCCACCGAGAAAGAAGCGTGGCAAGCGCAGCGTGCCCCGCAAGGTGAAGCTGTCGATGTGGATAGTGGGGGTATGAACTGGCCAGGGGGGTGCGTTACGCGTCCGCTCGCCATGCTTCAGGCTGCCGTGGATAGTGGGGGTGTTTCAGGAACACATATCTGACAGGGGCGCTGACTACACTGGCCACAGGAACACTATGCTACTTCTGACAGGGACGCTGACCACGCTTACTACACTAGCGGAAACACTACGCTACTTCTGACTGACTACGCTAACTATGCTGGCTGCGCGAACACTACGCTGATTCCGACAGGGACGCTACGCTAACTACATAACGGGCGCTGTGCTATTACACAAGTACCAAAAAAATTATATATATATATATATATATATATATAGAGGAGCACAGCACCTTCCTCTGACTACCAATCAGCTGCCAGCTCCTGCTCCTTACATGCATAGGGCTGGTGATCTCCCTCTCTCCCCTGTCGTCCCCCTCGCTCCTCCTCGCTGCTGCCTGAGCCTGGAATGTACAGTACAACAGGACTGGAAGCACAGGCAGAAGAGCTCACTGTGATTGTACACTAAACGGGCATTCTCCTGCCTGGGCACCGAGTCCTGCTGTACATTAACATACACGGCAGCAGCGCAGGGGAGGAAGAGGGGACGGAGGGAGAGACGGAGCTGGCCTGATGTATGTGTATCACTGTATTATAATTGCACTGGTTTATAAAATATATGTTGGGAGCACCTGGCCCCTCTTCTACGAATTGTACCCCTCAGAACAGCTCTGAGTTGTTCTGAGGCTAGCACCGCAGCTTGCAGCGCAGCAAGCAGGATAACATACGGGGGAAGTAAATTGTCAGGCATGCGCAGTAGGATCCTGGGACATAGCATTGCGATAAAAGCAGGGGAGAGCAAGGAGCTGGATTTGCAGGGACAGGGCTTTTTTGCAAGCCCTGTCCTGCCCGGTTAAAAATGATAAATTCATGCGATTTTAAAGAAAATCGCAATGCGAATATTATTTATTATCACCTTCTGATTGCTATTTATTTGAGTTTTGATAAATGGGCCCCTTAGTCAGTTACAGTATACTGTAGATATAGTAGTTCTAGGAGTCACATGATTGCATTCAGTTAACTGTCAGTGACACACAAGTATGTTGTTTGTATCATTTATAAATATATATTGTAACTATTTAAATTGTTTTCATGTTAAGCCTGAACATTGTATCCATACTGTATAATTGCCTGATATTTTCCAGAGCTCAGTCATTCAACCACTTCAGGACGTGCTTCAGAACCAAGTGAACTGCTTGATTGGAGACCTTATGGTAATTATTTCTTATGGATATTTAGGTCCTTCTTTATTTATTCTTTAACACTCTTATAATCTACAGGTCAGATAAGTTAGAAATAACCCCACTTAAACTGACTACTGGTTCCCCATAAGTCCCAGAGTACTTATCCATGTGTCACATGATTAATCACCCAGTTAGTGAAAATATATACAGATAGAATACAACAATGAATACAGGTAAATACAAGTAAAAAGGTTTAAAGAATGCAGCTGTGCCATCCAAATGGAATGTGGTCAGAATCACAGCGGACAGGATACCTACAGACTCAATACAGATGCTGGCTTTTAGACTACTGCCTGAAGACAGTAGCTGGAATGCCAACATAGATTAGGATGCTGGCATTGGAACTCTGTATGTCGGCATCCCGAATATTAGTATGTGGGGAGTGTTACCATGACCCCGGGTGGGGAAATGTTTAGGCACTGGGGGGGGGGGGGGCTTAGGGTCAGTGCTGTCTTTCCTATTGGACTTAATGGGCAGTTGCCCAGGGGCCCAAGGATTCTAGGGGTTCACTGCCCACCCCAATGGGGAAGATGGCACTGCCCCGGGGACCTGTTAAGGCTGCGGTGGCAGGTGGCAGGCGGCAGGCATCGGGGTCCGGGCAACGGTGGCTGAAAGCTTGTAGCGCTGCGCTGTTTTCCAGGTGGGAAGGAAGCGCTGTTGAATTTGAAAAGACTGGCCTCACAATGATTGGCTGAATTCTCTCAGCCAATTAACATCCGGCTAGTCTTCCCTCACTTCCAGCACTTCCCGCCCACCAAAATAGCGCTACAAGCTCCTAGCCCCGCCCGGGGGCGGAACTAGGGGACAAGAGGACTTTGTATTTGGGGGTGTATTAGGAGGTGGGGCACTAGGAGGTGGGGTACAAGGGTTAGGGTTAGGCACTAGTGTGGAGGGTTAGGCTGCAGGGAGAGAGGGTTAGGGGGAAGGTAAGTATATTTAACAGACCCTATGGAGACTCACTCCTTCAGGATACTGATGTCAGTGCCGGTCATCTGTATGTTTTTCATCCAAACAAGGCTATCGACACACGGTAAATAATTGTGTGCCTAGGCACCCTGGTGTGCTGCAAGGCTCTTGCGGGAGTTTTCTTGGTTCTATGGCCAACATGATCAACAAAACCAGTGCTAGTGGCTGCCAATCATAACACATGTGGACAATCAGAAGCACAACTTTTTTCTTAGGTGTGCTGTGGAAAAAATGCTGAAAAAATAGTTTGGGATATTCGTTTTTCAGCTAATAATGATGTCATACATTTTTTATGAAACGAGCCCTGTTTTACTATGTTTAGTCAAAGGTTTTTGCCCCCAAATTCTAAAGTAACAATTTTAACAGTGAAATTAGTATGTCCTTGAAACACAGATGATTCATAAATATAATTTTAAGACTTGACATAAGTTTCTAGGGACTTAAATGAGTGAGAAATGGTTTGGATACTGTAAATTCAAAAATAGATTCTTAGACTCACTGGCATAACTAGGGCTCCACAGCCAAAGCGGTGGCAGAAGGGAGCAGGCTCCATAGGGGCACAGGGTCCCAGCACTGTAACCTGCAGGAGCCAGAGGACAGATACAGGGGGAGGCGAGGTGGCACCTGGGCAGTGTGAAGGGGCTGGGGGTGCAGCGGAGGAGCAGGCAGTCCGCAGTGTGAGTGGACACTGCGGACAGCGACTCCAGAATTTGAAAATGTAAAAGAGAGGTTGGCTGCTGTCTCTCAGCCAATCAGCAGCCTATCTTTTGAATTTTTAAATTCTGCCGCCGCTGTCTGTAGTGTCCACTCACTCAGTGCTTCCCGGACACTGTGGACTACCCACTCACCCAGGTACCACCTGCCTCCCCCTCTGCCTGTAGGGGGGGCACCAGAGACTGTCTTGTGGGGGAGGAGACATTTTCTAGTTACGCCACTGCTTAGATTTTAACTTTTCTACCTTTCTTTGGGAATATTAATGTTGCCATAATTTTTTTAATGTGTATAAAATGTCATCTTGCTTATCTGTTATATTTATAAAATAAATAATCAATTTCACATCTTTTTTTATAATACACAAAGCACCCTTTGAAGGGGATGCAGTTAAAATCCCGGTGGTCGGGATCCCGGCGTTCAGAATCCCGACGCCGGAATCCTGACCGCCAAAATCCTGACACTTTCTCCCTCTGTGGGTGTCCACGACACCCCTGGAGGGAGAATAAATTAGCGTGCCGAGCGTAGCGAGGCACCGGGCCCGCTGCGTGGCGAGCGCAGCGAGCCCGCAAGGGGGGGGCGATCCACGTCCCCCCCTTGTCGGGATTTCGGCGGTCGGGATTCCGGCGTCGGGATTTTGAACGCCGGGATCCCGACCGCCGGGATTTCATACTGAATCCCTTTGAAGATTCAATTGTGATGGGCTGCTTGTCATTTTCATATGAAGTCATGTAATGATTATTCATTGTCTGTCCATATTGAAATACTGAAGTACTCTATGTTCTGCATTTGCATTCTAACTCCATTATTCCCCAGCTTAAACATTAGGTGCTATTGATAGAGAGTGATAGGATTGGGGATGAGATGCTATCTGGCAATGCAATCGTTCTATAACATTTTAAAGTATGCTGGTCAGAGACATAGGTTAAATTCTTCTTATACACAGGTTATCTGCAATAGTGATTAAATAACTTATTGCTATTGTTTTAATTACAGAAGGACAACTCACTTGTTGCTAGTTTGGGGAAACTTGTATGTTCAGTGGTAAGTGAAGAAAAAAATGATTTTCATGTCTACATATTTTACATTTTTTATAAGCTGTCACATAAATGACATCATAAAAAGGCTTAAAAGATAAACTGAAGTAAAAGTAAATGACTATAAATCAATATGTGGAGTATTTCCCTCACTTTCCTTAATAATGTTGATACAGGCTATTTTGAAACCTAGTATCAAAAGCCCAAAATTCCAATTTACTGTAACTCAGGGCCGGACTTGCATTAGGCCTGTGAGGCACCAGCCTAGGGGTGGCACATATTACAGTCCGCAGGCAGATGGGCTGTCTGTGAGTCACAAAGACCACTGGCAGCAGCATCGGATGGATTAAGAGGGCAACAGCATGGCCAAGCGGACAGCAGTAAGTGACAAGAGGCACAGCCACCAACATAATTAATGTCGGTGCCGTCGCTGCTTGTCACTTGCCGCTGCCCGATCAGCCATGCACATGAATTCTATTTCCACATTCTGGAGGTAGGGACAGCTGAGCTGAGCCTCCGGGTCATCCCTCCCTCCGGGTCCAGGAGGTAACCAAAAATATTGTGCCTAGGGAAAGCCTGACCCCTAAATCCTACCATGTAGTAACATGCACAGATGTAGGCTGCACTCATTAGTACCCAAACAATAGCTGTACAGTAGCAACAGTATCAATACTGAGATCATTGGCTCAAGTAAACCATTTCAAACTGAAACCAAATCACTGGGCAATGCTCGTTTGCCTCGGCGATAATGGCTACAGTGGTAAGGGTTAGTGAAACACTTCACTGTAGACTCATGAGACAGCTCACCCACGTTTTTGCTTTTTAAATAAACATTTTAAGAGTATTTTAGAGAAAATTATACAGACTATTAAACAAGAGAAAGGAGATGGTGGCTATGCGCTCAAAGACCACAGCGTGTAGACTCGATAATACTTTGCGAAACAGAGGTTTTTCTATTTAAGCCGCAGTGGAATGTGGGTACTTATCCACATATAGAAGTGCACATAAAATCAAAAACAGACACTGCGCTAAAATAGAAAAATATATAGATATTTTTTAAATATAATTTTTATTGAAGCATTAAAAATTTGACATTGCATAAAATAATTTTTACAAATAAATATAAATACAAAGTAAAATACGACAAATAAAAAAGAAGCAACAGACAAACACATTTTGGGAATGCATTATAACCTTTGTAAACTTGTTAATTTTTTTACTAGGCCCATTTAGAGCAATCCATAACAAATAATGGAGCAGATGTATTAAGCCTTAACAAGAGATAAATGCAAGGATGATAAAGAGAGATAAACATCCAGCCAATCACCTCCTTACTGCCATGATACAGCCTGTGTTTGAAAAAAGTCAGTAAGGAGCTGATTGGCTGGACATTTATCTCTCTTTATCACCCTTGCATTTATCTCTTGTTAAGGCTTTACTGCCCCAGTTTTAGAGTCCTTTTAGCAAATTCATTAATAATTGCTATAACTAAGTGCATGCAGCAAGTCCCATTAGAAGGTTGGTAATTAGTTGTAAAATAGATAGAGAATAGTTTGTACCATTATCCCAATCCCAATCAGATGGAGATGCAGAAATATGGGTGGCCAACCAATGGTGACAATGAGTGTTGAAAGGCGGAGAAACGCGTAAGTCAGAGCTTTTTGTTCATTTCCTGGTACCAGTTCCTGCATCATCAGTGGTGACCATCTAGTGGACGGACCCAAATGAAGGCATTACTGAGACAGCACTGACTAAAGTGGTGAATGATCTGGTAACTGCTAAGTCTAAAGGCCATTACTAACTACTTATTCTTCTAGATCTGACTGCTGCGTTTGACACTGTGGATCACACTCTTCTTTTACAAACACTACACTCCCTAGGTCTTAATGATACAGCCCTTTCCTGGTTCACATCTTACCTATCTGATCGCTCTTTCAGTGTTCACTTCTCTGACTCTACTTCCTCTTCACTACCTCTGTCAGTCGGAGTTCCGCAAGGCTCAGTCTTAGGTCCTCTGCTTTTCTCCATCTATACTTCCTCGCTTGGCAAACTAATCCGCTCTTTCGGATTTCAGTATCACTTATATGCGGATGATACTCAAATCTATCAATCAACCCCAGAGTTGTCACCAGTGATATTGGGCCGAGTCTCTGAATGTCTTCTCGCCAACTTAAACTCAATATTTCCAAAACGGAATTACTTATATTCCTGCCAACTAAGAATACTTACCATCCTGACATCTCCATCACTGTTGACAACTTGACAATCTATCCTAACCCAAAAGCTTGTTGCTTAGGAGTCATCCTCGACCTGTCCTTTCTTCCCCACATTCAATCTGTCTCCAAATCATGTTACATGCATCTAAAACACATATCCAAAATATGACCCTATCTCACACAAGATACTACTAAATCTCTTATTCATTCACTCATTATATCCCGCATTGATTATTGCAATAGTCTCCTAACTTATCTGTATCTTACCGTATTCAATATAAAACACTTCTACTAGCATATAAAGCTATTAACCATACTGCACCAGCATATATCTCTCTACTTATCACAAAATATCTCCCATCTTGACCACTCCGCTCTGCACAAGATCTGCATCTCTCCTCTGCACGGATCACTAGCTCCCATTCACTATTACAGGACTTTCATAGGGCTGCTCCCATCCTATGGAATGCCCTTCCACGCACAATAAGACTCTCCGCTAGCCTCCAAACTTTCAAGCGTTCCCTGAAAACTCACCTCTTCAGGCAAGCCTATCATATTTAAGTTCTACACGCATAACCCTCTGAGGCACTTATGTATTATATAGCTTCCCTTCTGGACTTGTAACTTGGTGGGACTGCTATGCTATTACTGATGCCTGTCCTTGTGTTTCCCTCCTATATCCCTATAGATTGTAAACTTGCAGCAGGGCCCTCCTACCTCCAAGTCTGTCTGTTGTTACCCAGTTTGTTTTATCACTGTCTACTATTGTAAAGCGCAACGGAATCTGCTGCGCTATATAAGAAACTGTAAATAAATAAAATTACTGGAGTGTTAGTCAGATCGAGCCAGGGACCTGTGCCCATTTGTCACCATTGGGTGGCCACCCATATTTCTACATCTCCATCTGATTGGAATCAGTGTGCACTATTGCTGCTGAAAAAGAGTGGTAATTATAATACACTATCCATACCAACCATCATTCATGACAAGACTATTAATCGATAAACAATGATATATTCTAAGAATACATAATTATTATTTGTTGTGAGTTTTTGCCATCATGAAAGGAGGAGGTAACATAGTAAGTATTGTGGTTTGAGGATTTTCACCAGCAGTGATTCTTTCTCTATAGTGTAAAGCCTAAAAAAAAACAAAAAACAACCACCAGTGAAAACATCTGCATTTTATAAATCTGTCCATAATGTGACTTCCTTATTGGATGAAATTACAATTCACTGGAACTTGGATTCATGTTGAACAGCAAATGCTCATCTATTACCTGCGCAATGTGAGATTCTCAATGGAGTACATGGTTTTACTAATAGGCCAGTTAAATCATGGCTGTTCTGTGATTATGTTGATGTTTGTTAGCGGGGTTGTAAGTTCATCTCAGTCACCTGGATGCATGTTGGAGTTTGGTACCCTTCCCCCAAATATAGTGTGTCAACCTTTACCTGTGCGCATCATCTCAGAGTCCAGTAGCATTGCTTGGTGCAGCACAGACTGAGTGGTACCAGGTGGGAGCCAACTTGTCCCCTAACAGGGCTCCTGGGATAGATTTGATTAACTCTGCAGCAGGTGCACTGCAGTGCTCCATTGCAAGAGCAACAGTGACACTTGGATCCACACAGTTACATGCAGGTTCCCCTTCAGGGCTTGGTGCCTCTATTGCCTCTTGGAGTTACACTCATGTTTATTAGACAAACCATCCTCTCTTTTATCAATGTAACCTTTTTGCATGTATACAAAGCATTGTCCAATATGCTGTTTATAGAAGCATTCTATCTTCATTTTAATTCAGTGCGTGGGGGAGGGGGGAGAGGGGGCAGGACCGCTTTGCACACATAAATATACATATGAACCTACATACAGATAGTGGTAGATGCTCAATTAGTTCAGTAATACCATTCAGGTGCATGCAAGGGTGGGGTTAATACTGAGTAAGTAAACAAGACATTTTTTCCCCCAGCTCACTGAATAGTATAAAGCCCCGTATACACGGGGGGTGTCTCGCTGAGCAATATATCGCTCGCGATGAGCAATATATCGCTCAGTGTCCCGTTTGCATCAGCGACCAGAGATGGTCGCTGATGTAAAAAAAACTGCCGGGGTTAGCCTGGCAGTGCAAATCAGCTGGTCGCAGGAGCATGTTCCTGCGACCAGCAATCGCTACAGGGGAAAAACGGGAGCGCGCACCCGGCGAGAAATCGCTGGTGCACACTCCCATCGCGGGCAGTGACCATATTTCCCGCAATATTAAACAAAATTGCCCCCATGTGTATGCACCTTTAGTAACTAATCTTGAAAACTACATGATAATATAATTGTATTATCATGTAGTGTTCAAGATTGGTTACTAATACTATTCAGTGAGCTTGGGGAACCATAGTCTTGTTTACTTACTCAGTATTAACCCTTCCCTTGCATGCACCTGAATGGTATTACTGAACTAATTGAGCATCTACCACTATCTGTATGTATGTTGTTAGAGGCAGAAGGGAGCCCATAATAGGAGGAGTTGTGGGTCCTGATATGCCACATGAAGCAGTCTGGGGTTACTCCAAGGTAGGTAGCTCTAAAGGCCCCCATACACTACGGCGACTTGTCCTTAGGACAAGTCGCCCCCGACTTTCCCCTGAGCTTCCCCGGCTGCTCCCCTGGGGAGCTTGATTAGATTGGCACTTGATGTGCCATTTTTTACATGTGATAAATCGTCTCGATTTATCACATGTAAAAAACCCGGGGAGCAGGGGGGGGGCTACAGAGCAGGGCTGCTGGTGGGAGCAGGGGACGCTGCGGACGCTGGGGGGGACACAGGCGGCATAGAGCCGGGAGCTGTCAGTGCTAGAAAAAAAAGCCTATACAATGAATGGGCAGCCTGTGATTAGCTGAGCGCTCTCTCAGCCAATTGCTGACTGGCTGAGAGAGCGCTCAGCCAATCACAGGCCGCCCATTCATTGTATGGGCTTTTTTTTTTTCAGTACTGACAGCTCCCGCCGGCTCCCCCTGCCCGGCTCTATGCCGCCTGTGTCCCCCGCAGCGTCCCCAGCCCCCCCTGCTCCCTCTACCGCCGCGCTGCCCCACTAGGTCCCAAGTCGGGTGATCGGACGTGCAGCAGGTCCGACCACCCGACGCAGATCCGATGCGCACGGGACCGCGCATCGGATCTGAGGGGACATCAAAACTAGCCGATTTTGGTCCGATTTCGGCCAGATCCGACTGATCTGGCTGAAATCTGACCAAAATCGGCTAGTGTATGGGGGCCTTAAGTTTGGATATACTGTATCAAGTAAGGGGCCATTATCATGTGGCTCCTTGCTGGTTAATCGTAGACCCAATTTAGGGTAACAGTGGTGTGGGGGGCGGTGCCCCTGGACTGGTTGGGCTGGGTGGCTTTAGTGCGGCACGCCCTTACATTCTATTAATACTTTTCCCTCACTAACACTATCTCTCTCTTCTTTTATTTACATTTCATTTTATCTCTCTCTCTCTCTTTATATATAGCTTTGGCTTCCTATCACTAATAATTAACACTATAGTATCTCACTGGCGTGTCGCACTGGGCTTCCTAGCTTATGATAGTTTTTTGGGTGCCACACCCCGCACCTAGATATAGCGCTAGGGATCCCTAATATACAGAGAAGCCTTGACGCTGCTTGGGGGCATATCACACACCTGCTCAGGTATATGTAACCAATATCTATGAATTCTATGATAATGTAGTATTCAAGATTGGTTAATAATACTATTCAGTGTGCTGAGGGAACCAATGTCTTGTATACATATGAACCTGGGATTCAGCATGCTTCACACATTCCTAAACCCGCCCCTTGACTGCCAATGACTAGTTTCACAGGAGTCTAGGGGTGGGCTTAGGCGTGTGTGAAGCATACTGATTCCCGGGCACCTCATGGCGCTCGCTGCAGTCCCTGGGGGAACCACCCAGCACATATATTTTATACATGTTCATACGTAGGTGTATATGTGCTACGTGGTTCCCCATTGCCTGTACATTGTCGCCTCATGGTTACCACTGGTTATGAATATGTAGCTAAACTATCATATTTATTCTAAGTGTATTCAATTATTTTGGGTACAGAATTAGCAATTTAATACAGTAATACACTGTATAGCATACAGCTTTATTGGTTGTTTCCCTAACTAAAAAAAAAGAAGCTAATGTATGGGAATGAAATGGCTTTAGCAGAGCACATTAATTATCTAGTGAGTAAGCAAAGGTTTTATGATGCAAAGAGACAAAATCCTTTTTTTTCTACTTTTGTTCTATTTATTGGTTTGCTGCTTGTTTTTGAAATATCAATTAAACCGGACCAATTGTATCATGGCAGTTATAATTATAATATTTCATTTTCTTCTTTCTTGTTTAGGCTAAACAAGTGTTAACAGCTGTTGATAACACTCTTGGTGCTGTTAAGGGGGTCCTTCCTGTTAAAGGCCTTGGACTTCTCGGTGGTGTCACTGGTGTGCACCTTGGTGTTTAGTGATGAAGAAAAATACAAATTCAAGTAAGTCCCATGTTTTGAACCAAAAAAATAAACCTTTCCTGACAAGTAAAATGTGTAGTGATTTCTAGTAACTTTCTTTGTGTCTAAAAAGAATCCAGATATTGTTGTTCCATAATTGTACAATTGTATAATTGGACCCTACTCTTATTTATTATTTAATAAAGCAAAAAAAAAAAAGCAACTACTGTAACTTTTCTCTGGGAAAACAAAAACATGTTTCTATGCAACGGGAGCAAATACTCCCAGGAATCGTCCAGAGATAACCCGTCTTTATTCTGAGATTTCCTCTGATCCCATCAGATTACCACTTTCAGTTCAAATCTCTACAGTTCCCAGTAAAGGTCTGCTACACCATCAGAGCCGGGGCCCTTGCCAATTTGATGCCCTAGGCAAGATTTTGGTGGGTGCCCCCTAGCACCGGCGTTAGTTCTACTCTAAACTACTGACCCCGTTATACCTGCAACTACATGACTGACCCCCTCTATAATCATCCCTACATTACTGACCCCTCTATAGTCATCCCTACATTACTGACCCCTCTATAATCATCCCTACATGATTGACCCCTCTATAATCATCCCTACATGATTGACCCCTCTATAATCGCCACTACATTAATGACCCCCTCTATTCCCGCCTCTACTCTAATGACCCATCTATACCCCCCTACACTACTGACCCTGCACATGCACCAAGGTGCCACTGCGATCCTGCTCGTAATAAGATTTTTATTGAAG
Source organism: Crinia signifera (assembly GCF_055691185.1). NCBI lineage: Eukaryota > Metazoa > Chordata > Amphibia > Anura > Myobatrachidae > Crinia > Crinia signifera. The sequence goes on from NW_028142150.1 coordinate 139,707, forward strand.
AGTGATTGCAATGAAGTGACGATGTGGACGGTTTAACAGGGAGTAGCTGCAAAGATACCGGCGTGTCATGCAGTCAGCTGCGATTATGCACACAACTACAATACTGACCCCTCTATACCCTACACTGCTGACCCCACTATACACACAAATACACTACTGACCCCACTATACACACAAATACACTACTGACCCCACTATACACACAAATACACTACTGACCCCTCTATACACACAACTACACTACTGACCCCTCTATACCTGCTTCTACTTTACTGACCCATCTATAGCCGTCTCTACACTGCTGACCCCACTATACACACACAACTACACTACTGGCCCCTCTATACCTGCCTCTACACTATTGACCCATATATAGCCGTCTCTACACTGCTGACCCCACTATACACACACAACTACACTACTGGCCCCTCTATACCTGCCTCTACACTATTGACCCATATATAGCCGTCTCTACACTGCTGACCCCACTATACACACACAACTACACTACTGGCCCCTCTATACCTGCCTCTACACTATTGACCCATATATAGCCGTCTCTACACTGCTGACTCCACTATACACACACAACTACACTACTGGCCCCTCTATACCTGTCTCTACACTACTGACCCATCTATAGCCGTCTCTACACTGCTGACCCCACTATACACACACAACTGCACTACTGGCCCCTCTATGGGCCAGATGTATCAAGCTTTAAAAGTGATAAAATGGAGAGTGATAAACAGCCAGCCAATCAGCTCATAACTGCCATGTCACAGGCCAGGTTTGAAAAATGACAGGTAGGAGCGGATTGGCTGGTTGTTTATCACTCTCCATTTTATCACTTTTGAAGCTTGATACATCTGGCCCTCTACCTGCCTCTTCACTACTGACCCATCTATAGCCGCCTCTACACTGCTGACTCCACTATACATACAACTACACTACTGGCCCCTCTATACCTGCCTCTACACTAATGAACCCTCCATACCCGCCACTACACTACCAACCTCTCTATTCCCTAGACTACTGACCCCTACATACCTGCCACTACACCACTGACCCCTACATACCCTACACCACTGACCCATCTATAGCCTACACCACTGACCCATCTATACTCTACCCTATATTACTGACCCCTTTACACCATTACTGACCCCTTTACACCCTACACAACTGACCCATCTATACCCTACCCTATATTACTGACCCTTCTACACTCTACACGACTGACGTGTCTATTCCCTACACTACATTACTGCTGCAAGGGAGGATTAGGGGGGAGTTTAGTGCACCTATGGAGCCCCAGATTGGATTCTAAGTATTGCGATGCCAGGGTCAGTCTTTTGAGTGCCAGCACCCTGCTGACATCTCTCACTCACAATGACAAAACACATACTATATATGCAGACATCCTCCACTCCTCACACATGACACTGACAACCCCTTCTTCTTACATACAGCAACCAGACCCAACCACGCAGGTCTGGAACAACGGCAGCAGAGGTATTTTCTCCTCTCCGACAGGCTGCAGCCCATGGGAGTTACGGCTACTCCCATCGCCAGCCTCTGTCCTCTACTCTGGCAGGTCCCAGGGTCACTACTACACACGCTGCTACAGCTCAGGCACAGGGAAGTGCTCGCTAGCTGTAGCAGCGGCTTCCAGTGATCAGCGTGAGAGATGCCAAGGGGGCTATGGGACATCCCAGTGGTCCTAACTGCCCCTGTCCAATGCTACCTGAGGAGGAGCTGCTGCTGGGCATGCACAGCAGCCCTCCTCCAGGACCAGTGGCCGTATTTGTTAGGGACAGACAACAGCCCCATTACCCCACTCTGTGATACCAGTCACAGTGCAGGACCAGTAGCGCTGCCCCGGGCCCTGAGCAACTTGCAGATATGAATAATAACTGATGTACATACAGTATATCACAGTTACAGGCAGGTGTACACCAATATATTCAGCAGGTGTTTTGTTGCAATTACTTATCTCCTCCTGCAGCTTTATGTAATGGACAGTAATGCAGGCTTGGAGCTCTGTACAGGGTGCAGACTTGAACTTGAGGATTCTATGAGGGCAGCGGGGCTCTAGAGCTGCCGGAGCTGTGTGCAGGGAAACTCTGGCGGAGCAGGGCGGTGATTGACAGCTCCCTCTGGCACACTAACACAGCGCCGGGCTCCATCTCCATTCAGCGGTGGGACACACAGCGGGGACTCGCTGACAGGAACTTCAGGGCGCGCTGGAAGCACACACTAGCGCCAGGACACAAAGGTGTTGGACAGTCAGCTACTCCTGTGCTACTACACAGTAAGCAGCGCGCTAACTGGCCGATAAGGGAGCGCTGCGCTGCTATTGGCTGAATGGGCTGTCAATGTCTCCTACTAAAGTGACAGTGCGCAGACAGTCACACTTGTAGCCACCTGTCTCTAGAGACGGTGGCTGCATGGGACAAGACAGCCTGCGGACTGTTGCTGATTGCCATGGAGACGGTTGCCGAGGGCACCTCTCCAACAAGGTCGCCCCTAGGCATAGGCTGCCGCCCTAGGCAATTGCCTAGTATGCCTATGCCTAGGGCCGGCTCTGTACGCCATAACCATTAACAAAGCTTGGGGGTTGAGTTCACAAGTGGCAGGTGTGGACTTGAGGAGTGACTACTTCTCCCATGGTCAGTTGTATATTGCATATTCCAGAGTCAGCTCCTCTGACATCCTGGCCATTCTCCAGCCTGATCAAAAGACTAAAAATGTAATTTACCAGGAAGCCCTTCAAAATTACATGCATAGAAATACTTGAAATTCTGTAGCGAACCATAGGTATTCGACAAGTATATTTGTATTTTTTTCTGTGCCGGGTAAATAGTACCTGTTTTTGTATGGAACCAACAAATCATAGTTGCCTACCCTCCTGCATTCTGCAGGCGACTCCCTGAAATAGCAGCAATCTCCCTCTCTCCCTCATTAGTCTAGCACTCTCCCTCATTTCCCCTAGCCCACATTACACGTTACATTTTTGGGGAAAAGGAGAGATAGATACATTTACATTAAATCATCAACAGCATTTCCCAGCACTTTAGCAAGTATAGTAGCTCTTACTAACTGCTTTGGGGCTCATCTACATTTGGATATGTCTGTCTAAAAGATTCCTCTCAGATGTAGCAGTACACACCCACACTTCTAGGTGCCACGTTCACAATCTCTTTTTACAATCTCTCCATATATGGAACTAGACATACCCTTTGGGTGGAGCCTGACACCCCCCCCCCCCCCCCCTAATGGGGCACTGTGCTCAATTCTACTACCGACTATAATCTCCCTGAAACTAGTTTTCAAAAGTAGGCAAGTATGCCACAAATGTTAAACAGCTTTACTTTTACTTTAAAATTTAGATTTCAGTTTGGACACACCACACCCAAAGCTAAATCTCTCTCTGCACATGTTACATCTGCACCACCTGCAGTGCAGCATGTTTTTTTCCAGTTGCATGCTTATTTGCTTTACCTACAAACATGGATAAGGCTCATTGTATCCTCAAATTGTTGAGATAAATGCAATAGTATAAACTATACAGTTGTTCAAATAATAAATGCTGTAATCTGATTTGTCGCAATAGGTTATATCTCCAATGTGTCTTGTTTTTGACTTGATTATTGGATTTCTGTAAAGCATGGTACAGTGTTAGCTGTTGGATGATTTAGAGACTTAAGGTGCATACACACGGGGGCGATTTTGTCCAAAATCGCGGGAAATATGGTCGCTCAGCGACCATATTGCCCGCAATGGGAGTGTGCACCGGCGATATATCGCCGGGTGCGCGCTCCCGTTTTTGCCCCTGTGGTGATCGCTGGTCGCAGGAACATGCTCCTGCGACCAGCTGATTACCACTGCCGGGCTCCCCCCGGCAGTTTCTTTTTCATCAGCGACCATCTCTGGTCGCTGATGTAAAGTAGAAACTGAGCAATATATTGCTCAGCCATATATTGCTCAGCCATATATGGCTGAGCAATATATCTCCCCCGTGTGTACACAGCATTAGGGGGTGATACAGGCTGGTTTACAAAAGGAAACTCCTTCTTTAATGGACAAAACCATGTGCACTGCAGGTGGGGCTGATGTGCAGAGAAAGTAACATTTGGGTGTGTTATTTTGTTTTTGTGAATACTGGCTGCTTTATTTTTACAATGCAATTTAGATTACAGTTTGAACACACCTCACTCGAATGCTCTATCTGCACATGTTACATCAGCCCCACCTGCAGTGCACCTGGTTTTGTCCATTACAGGAGTTTGCTTTTGCAAACCAACCTGAATTAGGCCATTAAAACCTTGCAATGTTACTAGCCTTTTAGATTTGCATGCTTGTTCATACATTCAACGTGCTCTTCTTTGTATAAGAATCAAAGCCACAGAGCCAAATTTGTCATTCTAACCTTTCAACAATGGCTTAATTTTGGCTCACTTTGCGACAACTTACCTCTGTAGCTCACACTAGTTTACACTTGTAAATCAGGGCTGTTTTTAGACAATTTGGTTCCCAGTGTGCTAACATGTGACATGGGGGTGTGGCCCGGCCTCACTGCAAAGGCCTGCTGGAAAAGACTACCATACCCCAGCTATGTCCCTTACACCATATTATGCCCCATAGTTATGGTACCATACTATGCCCTACACAGTAATGCCCTTACAAATTGTGGCACACAGCAAGGCTACCTACCGGTACTTTAAATTTACTTGCTCATTGCCAGGGTACAGTGCCTATATGGATTTACTGCAGGCTGCAGCATCTTCTCCCAGCTAGTCAGATGTCTCAGCGCCTCTGGGTACCACAGTTTATGCGTGTCTCCTATGAGGCGGTGGTAATTTTGGTAGGAATATTTTGGCAGTATCCCATTCGGGGCAGCCGGACCATATGTAATTCTGCTGCAGACAGTGGCCGCAGGCGTTCTGTGCTATTGCATGGCTTGCCCGGCCATAGAAACTGCACTGTTGATAAATGTATTATCTTGTGACTACTATGATTAATAACAATTTGATCTTTTACAGGTTCTACGAATTTGTCAACAATGAAAATCTTCAACTTCTAATGAAATCAATAATTACGATTCCCCCTATTTTTCAATGTGACGGAAATTCACAATAACTCTCTGTATAACACTTTATTCAAAAGATAAATTCACTCTTCTGTTCCTAAGATGATTACCTAATAAATTCATTGCAAACCAATATAAAGTATATGTGATTATATTCCATCATAATATTGTCTATTGAACTAGTAGACAATGGGTCTGAGCAATAGGAATTGTTGGTTAAAATACTGTATGTTGCAGGTTTGTACTAAAGGAAGACATGGAACACTTCTAAGATCTTTATGGGGCATACACACGGAGCAATTTTTTGCTCTTTTCTACGCAATCTGACTAGATTGCTTAGAAAGTAAGTACAGATCTCTCTGTGTGTATGCGCCGAGTGATTGAGTCAAAATGCATGCAGACAAAATTTAGTCAAATTGCTTAACCAGTGACTACAGAATGAGAGACAGTAAAGGGCTGTACACACAGAGCAGATTGGTGCTATTTTCTAAGCAATCTTACTAGATTGCTTAGAAACTAAGCACAAATCTCACCGTGTGTATGCTCTGGGCGATCCCGATGCGTGGTCCCGCACATCGGGATCGCCTGATTAGTAAATCAGTGCATGCAGACGCAATCTAGTAAGATTGCTTAGAATATCTGCATGTCTCACTGCGTGTGTGCACAGGACGCGACCACTTCCGCAATCGCGTCCTGAATCCACTCCCCCCTCATCACTTGTCCCCTCCCATTGTTTTCCCGTGTGCACAGGGACTGACAGGAGACGAGTGAAGCGGCTGCCTGCACCTTTACTTGGTAAGTGCAGGCTTCCACCGCTACCGCCACATGACCGCCCGCCCGCCTGCCCAGCCTCTTACCCCAGGTATGCAGGACGAGTCCGGATCAGGTGGTCAGAGCACCGCCGGACTTGCAGCCCTCCGTGCGGCGTCCCCTCCCTTCTCCTCCCGGTCACCGCTGCATGGCGTGGGGGACCCCACGCCATTTAAAAAATAAATATATATTTATTTATTTTACACTGACACCTGAGCGAAACCTCCCCTCTGGTAATATCCACCCACTATTTAAATTTTGTGCTTAAGCAAAATTGCTTAGCACAAATCTCTGCCTGTGTATGTGCTCTCCATGGGAGATCTTGACACCAGCAAAATTGCTTAGCAAAATAGCTTAGCACAGATCTCGTACGTGTGTATGCCCCTTAATTGAGATCACTGAGTGAGTGATTTTTTTTTTTTGCTAAAGCAAAATTGCTTAGCAAAATCGTTTAGCACAAATCTATGCATGTGTATGTGCTCCCCATGGGAGATCTGGAAACCAGGAAATCACCTACCCTAAATTGCTTAGCAAAATTGCTAAGCGCACATCTCTACATGTCTATGCCCCTTGACAGAAAAGAAGTGATGTCATAAATGTTTAAAAAAAAAAAAAAAAGAAAGAAAGTTTAATATAGGACAGTTACAAACTTACATAACTATTACATTTCACGTAAAGCATGGTGTTCTCAAAATAAAATAGAATCACAATATACTGATAGCTCTAGACTAAACAGCACCACCTAAATATTATGGGCCAGATGCACTAAGCTTCAAAAGTGATAACATGGAGAGTGATAAATAGCCAGCCAATCAGCTCCTACCTGCCATGTTACAGACTGTGTTTGAAAAATGTCAGGAAGGAGCTGATTGGCTGGCTGATTATCACTCTTCATTTCATCACTTTTGAAGCTTAGTGCATCTGGCCAAGGGCGTAACTACCATAGGTGCAGGGGGTGCAGCTGCTATGGGGCCCAGAGCTGAGAGGGGCCCACTTTGCCTGTCAAAGTATCATGTGCTATATACATTTTTCAGCATATGTTGATCAATAGGGGCCCTTACAAACCTTTGCTATGGGGCCTACATGTACATAGTTACGCCACTGCATCTGGCCCTATATCTGTTGCATGATCATCTGATGAGATACATAATAAAATATAACAGTGTGTATTTGAGACATACTTAGCAACATTTCAGTTCTCTTCCCTTCATCCAGACAGCAGAAGCAGGTGGGCAGTGATGTGCCAGAGTAGGATTAGTCACGTCATTAGGCTAATACCCCGCAGTAAAATGTAACAATTTGCACAGGGACTTGGCTAAAATGACAAGAGTACTATAGAATTGCTTTATTAGGCCCTGCCCCCTCCCAATAGCGTTTTCAAGGTATTTATCTCTACCATTCTACCCACTTCATTAGGAAATGGGTGAGAAGAGGGTGTGTTGGGGTGTCTCTTGCTTGCTCATACTTGCCTACTTTTGAAAACTCCTCTCCGGGAGAAGCCCGGAGAGGAGTGAAAGGGGGGCTGGACGAGGCTCCGTTTTGGGGGCGGGACGAGGCTGATGTCACTAAGCCCCACCCTCAGGACCGGCAGCCACATTAATTTGCGGGTCCGTGGATGGGGGGAGGGGCTAAATGACACAAAATGACGCGATTCGCGTCATTTAGCCCCTCCCCACGGACCCGCGAAATTCGGCAATTCTATAGCTCTTTGGAAAGCCCTGGCCCTCAGCTACAAAATTGGCCTATTTGTAGAGTGGGCCTGGAGCTATAGCTCCATCAGGCCCATTGTTAATCCGGCCCTGCATTTGATGGTCGGTTGAGAATGATAGCCTGACTGAAATGAATCAAATAAGTTGTGAGAGTGATAAAAGTGTGTGAGGTAAATTTAAGCTAGAAAGTTTATAATGCTAAATAAGATTAGCTGATAAAAGAATATCAACCAAAAATACAAGAACAAATTGATCTAGAATTAATATAAAGCATAACTGATAACAAGGTCCCATTGACCTCCAGGTTATATGAAAAAATTATAAAATAAAAGCATCCATACTTGCACCACTGATGTTAGTGTTAATTCTGTGTTTGGTACTAGCATTTACAAGAGGTGCAAGGATCCAAAAAGTAATAGTCTGTGAATTGCAGCATTTGCCAATATTATGCCAATTTTGCTGTAAGAAACAAAGAAGCATAATGTTTTAGGTGGATTTGCCTTTTTTTTAAAATTGCCATTTGCTAGCTGCTACATGCTAAGAATACTTGGTACTTATTTCCTAGCACGGCGCCCGCGATTTTGATTGTATTGATCGGGTCGGAAAAATTGTGTCGATCGCATCGCATGCCAACCAAATCGCATGCGATGTGATCAACGCGATCGACCCGATTTTTACATTGGAATCAATGTAAAATGGTCCCTGAGACCCGATTTTACATTGATTTCAATGTAAAAAGCCCCCAAACCCCCCATTTTAATAGAACCCCCCCCCCTCATGTTTTAAATGCCCCCCCCCCCCAATGTTAACACCACCCCTTGCTTCGGGCCACGCTTCGGGCTCGGTGGCTTGCTGCACTCGCCACACTTTATAAAATCAACTCCACGCCGACGTGAATAGTGGGGGTATGAAAAGGTCGGAGGACGCGGACCGCAGCCCCTCGCCACACTTCGGGATGACGTCCATAGTGGGGTGGCGTTAACAATGGGGGGCATTAACCATACTTTATAACCATATTCAATGAGAAATTGGCCATATTGGCCCATTTCCCATGGTCCCCTATGTAAAATCGTGCTGATCGCGTTGATTTTGACTTTAAAAATAATTTAACATTATTCTCTATGGGAAAATCGCGTTGATCGCGTTGGTCGCATCGCGGCTCATTATTATGGGCTGCGATGGACGCGATCAACGCGATTTTCTGTTTCACCGGCAAATTTACTTAAGGCATACAATCAATGAGATGGGCGTCGTGCTAGAAAATAAGTACCGAATACTTTATCATGTTGTGCTTTGTATGTGACACTCTACACCAGAGGTGTCCAAACCAGTCCTCGAGATCAATCAACAGTGCACATTTTCCAGACCACCTATAGAATGTGTTGGTTAGGAAATAATGCAGCACATTTTTTTTAAATGTGACAGTTAGTAGGGTGGTTAGGGTGGTCTGTAAAATGTGAACAGTTGGTAGATCTTAAGGAAAAGTTTGGCCAGCCCTACTCTAGACTATATCACAAATGGATTGAAGGGTTGGAAGAACCAAGTCATTTCCTGATTTGCAGAGTTTCTGACAGTGAATTCAATAGGGAAAAAAGGCACTCCATTTAGAGCAGTGTCCTCAAGTACCCCCAATAGTGCATGTTTCCATGTCTCCAAACTGAATCACAAGTGAAATAAATAGCTCCACCTATGGATCTTTTAAAATGTGTCCGTGAGTAATAAGTGCACCTGTGCACATGCTGAGTGACCTGGAAAAAATAAACTGTTGGGGTCCTGAGGACCGAGGTTTAAAACCACTGAGTTAGAGGATAAAATGCCATGTATGTAAGAGAAAGAGATGTAGTTTAACTGGGTCCGGTATGAAATGCCGGCGGTCGGAATCCCGGCGGTCGAAATACTGATGCCAGAATCCCAACCGCCGCAATGCCGACAAGGGGGGGGGGGTGGATCTCCCCCCTCTTTTTACTGCAGGAGTGTCACCCTGTATGCCTTATAATTCCATGTGTGCTGTATCAGTCCAGGGGTTCCGCCATCTGTGCCATATAATTCCATGTGTGCCACCATGTGTGCTGTATCAGGTCAGGGGTGCCACCATCTGTGCCGTATTATTCCTAGGGTAAGCTAAGTCTGCTGCATAATTCATGGGGTTCTGCCAAGTGTGCTGTATCAGTCCAGGGGTGATGCTAAGTGTGCCATATCAGTCCAGGGGTGATGCTAAGTGTGCCATATCAGTCCAGGGGTGATGCTAAGTATGCCATATCAGTCCAGGGGTGATGCTAAGTGTGCCATATCAGTCCAGGGGTGATGCTAAGTGTGCCATATCAGTCCAGGGGTATTATTAAGTGTGCCGTATCAGTCTAGTGCAGGGGTTCCCAATCTTTTTTGAATCACGGCACCCTACAGTATCAGAATTTTTTCACGGCACCCCTAGGCCAAAAAAACAAACAAACAAAAAACCAGAGTGCATATAACATTAAGTAGATTGGGTTTATATGCGGTCCTAAGGGTCAGTTATGTGGTAAAGGGCAGGATTTGCTTCTGTTTGTACATATTTTATGATTGGCAGCCACCAGCACTGGTTTTGCCCATAAATAATTAATTTGAATTGGTCCTGGACCACCAACCCGAGCCACAGCACACAGTTTGGGAACCACTGGTCTAGTGTTTGTGCCTCCCACTTGTGTTGCTTGTCATAGTTATCTAGCTACTTCAGTGCAACCTTTTGGCCTAAAAACAATATTGTGAAGTGTGAGGTGTTCAGAATAGACTGGAAATGAGTGGAGATGAATGCTATTGAGGTTAAGAATAGCTTAGGAGCAAAAAAAACCTAAATTCTGTGATTTTAGTGTTTTATTATGCTTTTAAAAAAAAAAATCAGAACTCAAAACCAAAAAACGTTGAGGGGTGTTTTGGCAAAACCCAGTAGAACCCAAAACCTGAAGGTAATCAGAACCCAAAACGCGAAAAGTGGCCGGTGCACATCCGTAGTTGTAAGCTATGTCAACAAAAGTAAGTGAATAGTGACAGCAAATAGATGAACAAGATTTTATTGACATCAGTACTTTGTATGATTCTTCTTGTTTTCCTTCTTGGAAAACTGTCCCAAAGTTCCTGGACAACAGCAGGCAGTAAGTATTGACATTCTGCCTTAAGTACAGTGACCATCTGTGACATACTGTAGGTGCCGATTTATTTTTTTGCTGGTGGGTGCTCAAGCCAAAAATATAGAGGAGTGGCTTCATGGGGAACGGGTGTGGCCACAAAATAATAACAATTTATATTATGGAGCACAGTTGTCTCCAATATTCAAATTACGACAAAAGAGTTCTACATACATAAATGCCCCCACAGTGCAGGTACATAAATGCCCCCACAGTGCAGGTACATAAATGCCCCCACAGTGCAGGTACTCAGCGGACAGAATACACTCTTCCCAGCATACTGTTTCCGAGGTGGCGGGTCCAACAATGTGGGTTCTGCAGCCGCAAATTAGCAAGTTAATATGGCGGCCCAGCAGCAGGACTAGGGCCCGTGGGTGCTCATCAATTTCCGTGGGTGCTCGGGCCCTTGAACACCCACAGAATCGGCACCTATGATCTGTGACACTGAAGAAGATCGAGTTGGCCTAGAAAACATCCATCAATTCATTTTGCCCCAGAAGTTCTCAATGGGGTTAAGACCTGGATTCGGAGCTGTCCAGTCCATCCAGGTTACCGAATTTTCTGTTTGCTGAAACACACAGCATAGTTCCACCAACTCCCTGCTTTACCATGTCTACTGTACACTCAGGCATAACACGTTTTTTTGGCAATCACAAAATCCAAACATGTCCAACTGATCTGTAAAGTGGTATACCTGTGTCTTCTGCAGGAGCACACAATTTTCCTTGTGCATGGGTGTCCAATCATTTTTTACTACATAGTGATGTTCTGAGCTGTGCTGTGATCTATTCAAACAATGACACTGGCAAATTGTCCATAGACATAAAGCTTATTACCATCTGAATCTTTTGGGTAGGTGAGTGATTTGTGCATTGATTTGAACATCTTGAACGACTCTCTTTATTTCTTTCGTCTGAATCAAAATTTCTTTTAGGCTGCGTCTATACATTGCCTTTTGACAGGATGCAGTCAAACAGGACCTGTTTGGCAGAATGCAGTTTCTTGCTTCTACACATAAAATACAAGGCAAGAATGTAGATTGGTTTTAAGCGCTAAAAAGGTTCTCCTTATTATAAAGTCACCAATTAAGTCAATTTCAATCCTGAGTAGGCAATTAGTCCAAGATGCTTGTATCCTCCATATATGTAAAAGAAAGAAAAGTGCAAATAGTGCATAACGTTTTAAAACAGCAAGTTTTATTATGAGTTTGCACTTACAATTTCTGGAGGAATAATAAGGCAATAGGTTAAAACCCGGGGCAAAGCAGGAACACAATTGTCCAAAGGTACACGCGATCCAGTTCCGGAACTGGGGGACGCCGTCCAAATGTGACTGATGCTCCTGGAGTCCAAACGGGGGATCAAAGTCTCTGTGGCAAGGCACGCCAAACGCGTTTCGGATCTTGGGATCCTTCGTCAGTAGCGTGCCTAGCCTTACCAACAGATAGTTTAAATAGCAGCGGGGGCTGATCAGCAACGATCGTCACTTCCGTATTTTTGCGGAAATGACGCGTTCGTGCGTTCCACGGCGCTTCAATTTTCCTCACCGCCTCATTGTGTGACAGGCGGAGGATTGAAGGGCAGCTTCCGGCTTTGAATTCATAGCAAGATGGCGGTGCGTTCCACTGCGCCGCTATCTTGCGTGTCAACTGATAGGAAGTGATACCAGCAATTTCGTCATAGTTTGTCCACTTGCAAACACAAGCATTGGAATACAAATTTGTACCAGTTGATAATACAAAAGAGTGATCTTTTTTTTTAAAGTGACATAGTGAACAACAATACATAATTTAAAACAACACGTGATTGAATGGATGTAAGAAAAAAGGTAAAATTAGTGGTAATCATAATAAAACATATTGTAGAGGGTTGGTCACAACAAAATAATTATATAGTATATAATGATGGAGAGATGATCATGATAAAAGGATAATCATAAAAAGTATATTAAAAAGGCAATGTTCGATTATGATAAAAAATGTTTCAATTCAAAATCACCATTTAAACCCTTGGGAACAAGGGTATTTAAGCGGTGAATCCATCTCATTTCATTCTGCGCCAGGCGTTTATCGATGTCTCTTGTGCGCCATTTGGGGGAGATTAGTTGAATACCCCAAAAATTTGTAATGAAACATTCTCTTGAGTTATGGCAATTTTTAAAATGGTTAGAAAAAGTGTGGGTTACTAATCCTTTGCGAATATTATAGATATGCTCCGCAAGGCGAACTTTGAGTGGTCGACTCGTTCTTCCAACATAAAATAAATTGCACGAACATTGCATCAAATAAATTACATATTTTGACTGACACGTAATAAATTCATTAATTTTAAAAGACTTTCCTTGTACTATAAAATCTGGGATTTTCTTAATCGTACCTTTAACGGTTTTGCACATTAGGCAATCACCACATCGGTGAAAGCCTTTAGTTCGAATACTATGGCGTGGTGCTTCTTCTACAGTGCTTTTCACCAAGTGGCTTTTTAATGAAGCTGACTTTCTGTATATAAAAACCGGTTTTTCGGGTACAAATGGCCCTATAATTGGGTCTTGTTTAATTAAGTGCCAGTTATTTTTAAAAACAGTCTCAATTTTGTGATGGACATTATTGAACTGAGAAATAAAGGCCCATTGATATTTATTTCCACTCTCTATTTTCGAGGGTTTGATTTTCAAGAGTTCAGACCTTTCTATTTTGTCAATTCTATTTTTTGCAGAGTCTATAACAGTTGACTCATATCCTTTAATTTTTAACCTGTTGGTGACCTCATTGATTTGTTTGTCACAAACCTCTGGATTTGAACAATTTCTTTTAATTCTTGTGAACTGACCAAATGGGATTCCTCGTAGCCAGTTCGAGTGATGCTGGCTATTCATCTCTATATATCCATCTGAATCAGTAGGCTTGCGAAAGGTCTTTGTCTGTAATTTTCCATCCAGGATATAAATAGTCAAGTCTAAAAAAGAGATTTCTTCGCAGCTTGTATTAAAAACCAAGTTAATAAAAACCTCGTTTTTATTTAAATCCTCACAAAAATTTAAAAGCTTATCGTGACCATCTCTCCATACAAATAAAATATCATCTATAAAACGTTTCCATAGGACCAGACCCGCCCCCAGCTCCCCGTCATGCCAAATATGGGTGTGTTCCCAATAGGACATAAAAAGATTAGCATAACTGGGGGCGAATCTGGTTCCCATGGCAGTTCCCACACACTGCAGATAAAAACAACCTTTGTGATAAAAATAATTATTAGACAAGATAAAATCTATACTTTTTAAGATAAAATCTTTCAAGTTTTCATCCAACAATGATTGATTAAGAAAAAAGGAGACAGCTTTGAGGCCTATTTCTTTCTGTATGATTGTATAAAGTGTACTGACATCGGCACTGCATAAGATGTCTCCTTCCTGCCAATTGTATTCATCTAGATTTCTCAAAAGATCTCCAGTGTCTTTCAAGTATGCATTGGTTTTCAACACGATTGGCTGCAAATAGAAATCAACAAAAGCTGACAAATTGCTGGTTAAACTATTGCAACCGGAGACAATAGGTCTCCCTGGGGGATTTTTTTCATCCTTGTGGATTTTGGGGAGGACATATAAGGATGGAATGGATGGTTCTTTAATGTTGAGAAAATCAAATTCAAAGACCTTTCGCAAGCCTACTGATTCAAATGGATATATAGAGATGAATAGCCAGCATCACTCGAACTGGCTACGAGGAATCCCATTTGGTCAGTTCACAAGAATTAAAAGAAATTGTTCAAATCCAGAGGTTTGTGACAAACAAATCAATGAGGTCACCAACAGGTTAAAAATTAAAGGATATGAGTCAACTGTTATAGACTCTGCAAAAAATAGAATTGACAAAATAGAAAGGTCTGAACTCTTGAAAATCAAACCCTCGAAAATAGAGAGTGGAAATAAATATCAATGGGCCTTTATTTCTCAGTTCAATAATGTCCATCACAAAATTGAGACTGTTTTTAAAAATAACTGGCACTTAATTAAACAAGACCCAATTATAGGGACATTGGTACCCGAAAAACCGGTTTTTATATACAGAAAGTCAGCTTCATTAAAAAGCCACTTGGTGAAAAGCACTGTAGAAGAAGCACCACGCCATAGTATTCAAACTAAAGGCTTTCACCGATGTGGTGATTGCCTAATGTGCAAAACCGTTAAAGGTACGATTAAGAAAATCCCAGATTTTATAGTACAAGGAAAGTCTTTTAAAATTAATGAATTTATTACGTGTCAGTCAAAATATGTAATTTATTTGATGCAATGTTCGTGCAATTTATTTTATGTTGGAAGAACGAGTCGACCACTCAAAGTTCGCCTTGCGGAGCATATCTATAATATTCGCAAAGGATGAGTAACCCACACTTTTTCTAACCATTTTAAAAATTGCCATAACTCAAGAGAATGTTTCATTACAAATTTTTGGGGTATTCAACTAATCTCCCCCAAATGGCGCACAAGAGACATCGATTAACGCCTGGCGCAGAATGAAATGAGATGGATTCACCGCTTAAATACCCTTGTTCCCAAGGGTTTAAACGGTGATTTTGAATTGAAACATTTTTTATCATAATCGAACATTGCCTTTTTAATATACTTTTTATGATTATCCTTTTATCATGATCATCTCTCCATGATCATCTAACCATTTTAAAAATTGCCATAACTCAAGAGAATGTTTCATTACAAATTTTTGGGGTATTCAACTAATCTCCCCCAAATGGCGCACAAGAGACATCGATAAACGCCTGGCGCAGAATGAAATGAGATGGATTCACCGCTTAAATACCCTTGTTCCCAAGGGTTTAAACGGTGATTTTGAATTGAAACATTTTTTATCATAATCGAACATTGCCTTTTTAATATACTTTTTATGATTATCCTTTTATCATGATCATCTCTCCATCATTATATACTATATAATTATTTTGTTGTGACCAACCCTCTACAATATGTTTTATTATGATTACCACTAATTTTACCTTTTTTCTTACATCCATTCAATCACGTGTTGTTTTAAATTATGTATTGTTGTTCACTATGTCACTTTAAAAAAAAAGATCACTCTTTTGTATTATCAACTGGTACAATTTTGTATTCCAATGCTTGTGTTTGCAAGTGGACAAACTATGACGAAATTGCTGGTATCACTTCCTATCAGTTGACACGCAAGATAGCGGCGCAGTGGAACGCACCGCCATCTTGCTATGAATTCAAAGCCGGAAGCTGCCCTTCAATCCTCCGCCTGTCACACAATGAGGCGGTGAGGAAAATTGAAGCGCCGTGGAACGCACGAACGCGTCATTTCCGCAAAAATACGGAAGTGACGATCGTTGCTGATCAGCCCCCGCTGCTATTTAAACTATCTGTTGGTAAGGCTAGGCACGCTACTGACGAAGGATCCCAAGATCCGAAACGCGTTTGGCGTGCCTTGCCACAGAGACTTTGATCCCCCGTTTGGACTCCAGGAGCATCAGTCACATTTGGACGGCGTCCCCCAGTTCCGGAACTGGATCGCGTGTACCTTTGGACAATTGTGTTCCTGCTTTGCCCCGGGTTTTAACCTATTGCCTTATTATTCCTCCAGAAATTGTAAGTGCAAACTCATAATAAAACTTGCTGTTTTAAAACGTTATGCACTATTTGCACTTTTCTTTCTTTTACATATATGGAGGATACAAGCATCTTGGACTAATTGCCTACTCAGGATTGAAATTGACTTAATTGGTGACTTTATAATAAGGAGAACCTTTTTAGCGCTTAAAACCAATCTACATTCTTGCCTTGTACTCTATCTTTCTAAGGTGTTTTTAGAATAGCACCTGTAGATTGTATTAAGCTGCCTTAAAGTTTTGTGTGCGCACTTTTATCACTGAGTCACCTTTTTTGCACTTGTCACTTTATTCTAAGACTGTGTGTGAGGTGCTGCACCCATGTTTTCCTTCAGGGATATGAGAAATCAACTTGTTAAAAATACCTTCTCATCACAAGATGAGAATATTAACATCAGTGATGAAAATCTGGGTTCTGTTTTCTTTAAATTAGAATCCGTGATGTTAAAAGAAAATAAACTATGGTGGGAGGTAGTGACTCTTGAACATTACCTTGCATCTAAAATTATCCCAAAAGGTCTCAAGATCACAAAACCCCCCTCCTTTCTTTTAACAGAGGATTCTTTTAGGAAAGAGTGGGATAAAATTCTGACAAACTGCTCGCTATCATTAATCAATTTGATTATCAAGGATAGGACTCAGACCCTAAAAAAACTCAATGAAGAAATAGTAGTCCTACAAGAATCAGTCAAACCCTTCAAAGAAATTGAGGACTTTTCTTTGTATGAGGAATCCTTATTGGATAAAATCGGAAAAAGCACAAGAGAACTTAGGGAAAGAAAAGGAAAAAAATTCCTTAGGGATTCAAATCCCAAGAAAGATCTGATACCCAATGCACCAATTTCCCCAGCTCCGAAAAAGATCCCTATAAATAATAAAAAGTACTACACCCCACAAAGAAAAGCACCTATGTGGAGGAAAAATAGGTTTAATTTACCTCTTGAAGATCGCATGCAATTGCCGGTGTTTAATGATAATACAATAAGAGAATATAGGAGACCTTTTAGACATAACCCACCAAATCGGTATAAAGAAGGAAACAACTTTGAGAAGTGGGAAACACCGAAAAGACCGTATCGACAACAATATAGAAATAATACAAGTGATTACAATATCAATCTATCCAATCGGTACACCACTTTAGACCCAAACCCCACTTTTAGAGAGAGAGAAACATCTCCTTTTTTAGATCGAGACCGTCACAATTACAGGAGAAGATAACGGTTCTACCCATTACTGTTAGTACAAAAAGAAAACCCACTAAAAGAGGAAAAAGGGCAGGTATAAAAAGAAAATTCACTAAAAATAAAAATAAAAAATTACCCCCAAGAGCAAATAAGTCAAAAGACCTGGAATCAAAAGGAAAAGTATTCAATCTCACGGATCGAGATTTAACAGAAACGGAGATTAGTATATTACAAAAGGGTTTGAAATTTGCTCCCACATGTAAGCCCAATAGTTTTGACTTATTTTTAGATGTCCAAAAATTCATACGCAAGCTTACAATCAAACGTTTTTTTGAATCTAAGGATCCAAGTGAGGGGAATGAACCAGTGGTCACACCTACACCTTTTAAACCAGTTTCTACATTTTATCCCACACACTGCAGAGGTAGCTTTTTAGATTGTTTTAATCAAGTTGTTTGTGATGAAATCAACAAAATTTTGGATAAAAAGGACAATAAATTCGGCAAAAAGTGTAATTTAAGTAAAAAGGAGTATGAGACACTTAAAACCCTTAAGGATGATAAATCCATAATTATAAAACCTGCCGATAAGGGTGGTGGAGTGGTTTTAATGAATAAAGACTTTTATTTGAGAGAAATAGATAAACAACTTACTACAGGAGACACCTATAAGAAATTAAAGAGTGATCCTACGTATAAGCAAAGCATTAATTGATTTAACCTCAGAAGCTTTATCAAAGGGTGTTATTTCTAAAAAGGAATTTGATTTTCTCAACATTAAAGAACCATCCATTCCATCCTTATATGTCCTCCCCAAAATCCACAAGGATGAAAAAAATCCCCCAGGGAGACCTATTGTCTCCGGTTGCAATAGTTTAACCAGCAATTTGTCAGCTTTTGTTGATTTCTATTTGCAGCCAATCGTGTTGAAAACCAATGCATACTTGAAAGACACTGGAGATCTTTTGAGAAATCTAGATGAATACAATTGGCAGGAAGGAGACATCTTATGCAGTGCCGATGTCAGTACACTTTATACAATCATACAGAAAGAAATAGGCCTCAAAGCTGTCTCCTTTTTTCTTAATCAATCATTGTTGGATGAAAACTTGAAAGATTTTATCTTAAAAAGTATAGATTTTATCTTGTCTAATAATTATTTTTATCACAATGGTTGTTTTTATCTGCAGTGTGTGGGAACTGCCATGGGAACCAGATTCGCCCCCAGTTATGCTAATCTTTTTATGTCCTATTGGGAACACACCCATATTTGGCATGACGGGGAGCTGGGGGCGGGTCTGGTCCTATGGAAACGTTTTATAGATGATATTTTATTTGTATGGAGAGATGGTCACGATAAGCTTTTAAATTTTTGTGAGGATTTAAATAAAAACAAGGTTTTTATTAACTTGGTTTTTAATACAAGCTGCGAAGAAATCTCTTTTTTAGACTTGACTATTTATATCCTGGATGGAAAATTACAGACAAAGACCTTTCGCAAGCCTACTGATTCAAATGGATATATAGAGATGAATAGCCAGCATCACTCGAACTGGCTACGAGGAATCCCATTTGGTCAGTTCACAAGAATTAAAAGAAATTGTTCAAATCCAGAGGTTTGTGACAAACAAATCAATGAGGTCACCAACAGGTTAAAAATTAAAGGATATGAGTCAACTGTTATAGACTCTGCAAAAAATAGAATTGACAAAATAGAAAGGTCTAAACTCTTGAAAATCAAACCCTCGAAAATAGAGAGTGGAAATAAATATCAATGGGCCTTTATTTCTCAGTTCAATAATGTCCATCACAAAATTGAGACTGTTTTTAAAAATAACTGGCACTTAATTAAACAAGACCCAATTATAGGGACATTGGTACCCGAAAAACCGTTTTTTATATACAGAAAGTCAGCTTCATTAAAAAGCCACTTGGTGAAAAGCACTGTAGAAGAAGCACCACGCCATAGTATTCGAACTAAAGGCTTTCACCGATGTGGTGATTGCCTAATGTGCAAAACCGTTAAAGGTACGATTAAGAAAATCCCAGATTTTATAGTACAAGGAAAGTCTTTTAAAATTAATGAATTTATTACGTGTCAGTCAAAATATGTAATTTATTTGATGCAATGTTCGTGCAATTTATTTTATGTTGGAAGAACGAGTCGACCACTCAAAGTTCGCCTTGCGGAGCATATCTATAATATTCGCAAAGGATTAGTAACCCACACTTTTTCTAACCATTTTAAAAATTGCCATAACTCAAGAGAATGTTTCATTACAAATTTTTGGGGTATTCAACTAATCTCCCCCAAATGGCGCACAAGAGACATCGATAAACGCCTGGCGCAGAATGAAATTAGATGGATTCACCGCTTAAATACCCTTGTTCCCAAGGGTTTAAACGGTGATTTTGAATTGAAACATTTTTTATCATAATCGAACATTGCCTTTTTAATATACTTTTTATAATTATCCTTTTATCATGATCATCTCTCCATCATTATATACTATATAATTATTTTGTTGTGACCAACCCTCTACAATATGTTTTATTATGATTACCACTAATTTTACCTTTTTTCTTACATCCATTCAATCACGTGTTGTTTTAAATTATGTATTGTTGTTCACTATGTCACTTTAAAAAAAAAGATCACTCTTTTGTATTATCAACTGGTACAAATTTGTATTCCAATGCTTGTGTTTGCAAGTGGACAAACTATGACGAAATTGCTGGTATCACTTCCTATCAGTTGACACGCAAGATAGCGGCGCAGTGGAACGCACCGCCATCTTGCTATGAATTCAAAGCCGGAAGCTGCCCTTCAATCCTCCGCCTGTCACACAATGAGGCGGTGAGGAAAATTGAAGCGCCGTGGAACGCACGAACGCGTCATTTCCGGAAAAATACGGAAGTGACGATCGTTGCTGATCAGCCCCCGCTGCTATTTAAACTATCTGTTGGTAAGGCTAGGCACGCTACTGACGAAGGATCCCAAGATCCAAAACGCGTTTGGCGTGCCTTGCCACAGAGACTTTGATCCCCCGTTTGGACTCCAGGAGCATCAGTCACATTTGGACGGCGTCCCCCAGTTCCGGAACTGGATCGCGTGTACCTTTGGACAATTGTGTTCCTGCTTTGCCCCGGGTTTTAACCTATTGCCTTATTATTCCTCCAGAAATTGTAAGTGCAAACTCATAATAAAACTTGCTGTTTTAAAACGTTATGCACTATTTGCACTTTTCTTTCTTTTACATATATGGAGGATACAAGCATCTTGGACTAATTGCCTACTCAGGATTGAAATTGACTTAATTGGTGACTTTATAATAAGGAGAACCTTTTTAGCGCTTAAAACCAATCTACATTCTTGCCTTGTACTCTATCTTTCTAAGGTGTTTTTAGAATAGCACCTGTAGATTGTATTAAGCTGCCTTAAAGTTTTGTGTGCGCACTTTTATCACTGAGTCACCTTTTTTGCACTTGTCACTTTATTCTAAGACTGTGTGTGAGGTGCTGCACCCATGTTTTCCTTCAGGGATATGAGAAATCAACTTGTTAAAAATACCTTCTCATCACAAGATGAGAATATTAACATCAGTGATGAAAATCTGGGTTCTGTTTTCTTTAAATTAGAATCCGTGATGTTAAAAGAAAATAAACTATGGTGGGAGGTAGTGAC